>NW_009719807.1:0-34882 GCF_000703405.1 Apaloderma vittatum
CCAACGGCTGAGCCGGGCCAGGGCGGACCCGCGCAGGGCCTCGGGCTCCAAGCGCTGCAGCCGTCAGGCCGCAGGATGGGCTGGGAGCAGGCGAACCCAAGCCCCGCTGAGCTGCGCTGGAGCCGCGGGCACTGCGAACCGCACAATGTCCTGCGGACGGGAACAGCGAAACCAAGAGATAGTGTCCAAGAAAACCGCTGCCGGTAGCCAAGCGGAAAGCGCCTGTAAAGCAAGCAGAGGGTGATTCAGCGCTCCACGCACGCTCAGCCCCACGGCCCACGCTGGTGCAGACCAGCAACACCGAGCCCGAAACGGGACTTCAGGCCAGACAGACCCAGGCGACAACCCCAAACCCTTCCAGCACCCTCCCTCAGGGCTGAGGTGGCCCAAAGCAAGGCACCTGGAAACAACCTGTCCATTCTCTGCGTCTGAATTACTCTTATCTGTTTAGACCCTCACAACCTCCAAGAGGAGTGCGGGCTTGGTAGTGCAATTTCTCAAGGGAGGTATTTCTAACCAGGAGCTTTCACGACACGTCGTGAAGCCCAGAGCCAGCGCCTGGCAGCCAGCTCGACTCTGCGGAGCAACGAAGGCTGTTCCGAGAGCAGCTGTCCCTCTTTCACTTGGTGCCAAGGTCACTGCTCTCCACCTTCTGGTAACCCAACCTACTTGGACCCAACGGGAAGGAATTCCACAACCATTAAATCCACAAGCAACCACGGAGACATCAGCCCAACAGGTTTTGTACTGTTTCACACATCTTGTTAGAGTGTTTTTTCTCCATTTTAAAATCTGGCTGTGAAGTCTTGCTGCTAAGCAGTGGTAAATAACGCATCCGGGCAGTAACATTCAGGGGGAAAGGTGGAAAACACAAAAAACATGAACATATACGTAACAAATAAATTACATATATGGTTTTAAGGTGTGCAGGAGACATTTAGCAGAAGTAGTCAGACTATTTTTACACCACTGTTTGGAGGAACAATAGTTTATAAAGGTATTTCATTTAAATAAATAAACAAATAAATAAGAGTCTTCCAGCTACAGGCTGGTGGTTAGCAAATTTCATTTCCTACTGTTCTTGGTACACAGCTAGATGTCACCATCACCTGGGACCGAAATGAAGTTGAGCACACAGATTCGGACGTATCGCACATGAACATTTTCCCCTTTTTCTGACCCTCAAGATCAGGCTGCTTTAGACATGACTCCCACACCAAACACCGACACTCCAAACGCTTGTTTAGCTCCTCTGAGAAAAAACAGTTCAAAACCTGGAAGCTGCCAGAGAAGTCAGCATTTACCTTCTGGCCAGCTGTCCCTACACTCCAAATATCATTCCTGACACACAATTCGGCTGAATTTTGCAAAGTTTATCTCTTTGCTCTGACCAAAATCACCCTGACTGCTGAGTGACCCTGACAGCTTTCACTTCCCGTCTTTTCTCAAATGAACGGACAAGACACCAATGCAGTGTTTATCCTAGTCTATTTTATTTACAATATATACAGTTCCTACAGAAAACGATTTCTCACAAAGGGTATTAAATAGCAAAACCACGGCGTAGCTTCGATCTGGGCCCTGAGGCCAGCAGCCCGGGCTGGTCCGAGCTCCAGGGGGATGCCGGGGCGCCGGCTCCGGAGGGGCAGCAGCTGAGGTAGATCCAGTCCGCGGGAGGCACTGCACGCTCTGCGCGTCCTGCGGCACGACATCGGCCCGAGCCCTCCGACGCGTCTTGCGGCACCACAGATTTGTCCCGGCGTTGCTAAACAAGCCTTGTTATAAAGGGTGGGTTTGTTGGCTGTCACTCACTAGTCGGCAACTACGTCACTGGTGTGATTTGCTCGGATGTCACCAAACGCTTTGGACTCCTTTAGGATAAAAGGCACTAAGGAAACCTACAGGAACAACGCTTGCTATTTCGTAGGGAGAATTCAGATGGGCCATTAACACCACGTTGCTCTGACACTGTGCACCACGAAATGACACCCTTATTGCTTAACGCTCACATTATCGTTAACCTAATTTAACGCATTCACTGTCTATTATCCAGGTAACTCAAAACTCTGAGTGAGGAATGGAAAGCACAGTAAGTTTGAAGCCTGTATTCTTGTAAAGTTTTTAGAATGAACTAAGCAAACATACTGCACCTGAGAAAACCTCCTGCCTTTCTCTTCTCTTCATGGGTGTGTGTTTCCACATTTGAATCACAAGTTACTTGTGCTCAAAAGAAAAAAACGTCATAAACTTCAGTTGTCGAGAACTGCATGTGGAATGCCTTACTGTATATAGTCTTTTCAAAAGTACTGTGGGAAATGCACAAATACTGAAGCATGTAAAAAACAGCCATCTAAAAATCAAAAGGCACCCAAAATCTACTTCGTTAGCGATTTTTTTTTTCTGAAATAGGAAGTACTACAATTTTTTAAAGATATTCCCTAAAAGCTGCCAACATCCCATAAATTAATGTAAAAACTTAGTGACATTCACGTACAAGCTCAATTTTGTATCAGTCTAGCATAACATCAAATTCACAAAATAGATATAATTAGGGCTCACTACCGCTGACCAGAATTTCTGATTTTATGGAAATATTTTGAATACAAATCCCAACATTCACTGAAAGCCTGTAGAGAGAAGCCAAGTACTAGTGAAAACACCACTCGGAAGGTAGTTCTCACCAGTCTGATGCAAATACAAATCAAAACTTTATCCACTTAAGGCATGCTCTGTAAGCACCTCCCTCCACCTGTAACCTGCACACTCCTATGACAAAAAAAAACCCAAACAAAAAAAAACCAACTAGCTTGCCGTGACTGGAAATAAGAGACAGCTAAAAGCACTGCAAGACATAAATTAAAAAGAAATCCAAACATACCTAAACCTCGAGCGATTAATTCATTTTAAAGCTAAGTGAATGAAATAGATGCAAGATTTAATTTAAAAACACTTGCTGGTGTTTTCAATAATCACCAGAACCAATCTCAGAAAGAAGTTTAAAGGCCATCACACGTACACAGCCCCTACTCAATGTTTAACGATAGTTCTGAGGAAGGGAAGCTTCTAAGCACTTTCTGTTTTGGTTATGAATACGGGGAACACACGACGGTGGGAATCTATTACTCTATGAAGAGAGCTTACCTTTAGAGACTCCAGATTTCACTTTACACCATTTATAATATTAGACTGGAGAATCTGCACCACAAAATTTGTACAGGCAGAGTCAAGTCTATCACAAAGACTCTACTACAAGCTTTACAAACAAACTAGTAAAATAATTTTTCCATTTGTCTTATTTGTACATGGCTCCTTCCTGGAAAACCTTTTATTTGTTAAGCTCAAACGTTACTAGTTAGGAGGTAAAAAAAAAATAAAATAAAATACCAAAACCAAACTCCAAAACCCCAAACAATTAAACAGAAAACCCCACAAATTTTCCCCCAAACAAGCAATACGAGGGTTATACAATTGTCAACACTTAAGAAAAAACCCCACACCTTTAGCAAAACCTCAGAAATGAAAACATTTCCCAAAACTCTATTTCCAAGGAGAGGAGAAATCTTCTTCAACGTCCATGTCATCACTCACCGAAAAAAATTTTATAGAAAATTTTATTCAACATACAACATTTTCCAGCAAAAAAAGGCAATATACAGGAAGAGTTGTTGTACACTGCGGCTACAGAAACAAAAAAAATACTGGAAAAGAATGTAAAATTAAGTGTGAATTGCTGATTCTATCTTTACTGCACTCAAAACTAGACACGCGGCTGGCATTAGCTCCAAAATAAAAGGAAGCAGTCTGGGGACTGAAATAAAACTACACACAATGAATATCAACATCAGTGAAATTCACTTGCAGACTCACCCAACAAAATTAACCTCCAAGTGTTAAATTGTACATGTTCATTCATTAAATATACAATTTAAGTTTTTCTTTTTTTTTCTTCTTTTTTCTTTTTTTTTCCTCCGTTTTTATACAAAGTCAACAGCTTACTAAACACTAGTGAGCATGCCCTCTGTGCTAAAAGGCTATTTCTTGTGTTTTCCCCATCTCTTCCCACGTTAACTAAATTAATGGTATTTATAACCTTTTCACTTGCTTTTGCCAACTTTTGAGTGTATTTGCCAGAAGATGGCTCAATAAATCACAACTGTATTTATCAATGGCTGAAAATTTCATAAGAGGACCCAAATATCTTTTTTTTTTTTAGGACTCAGGGCATCCACTTGGCAAAACGGGATGCGAAGTAGTGACTAAATTAAAGGAAAACTAGATTATTTTAAAAGATTCTATGCAGCTGGAGGAGACAAAAATCCCGAATAAGTGCCAACAATGTACACAATGAAGTAGAGATTGCTATTTATTGATGATGTGAGATTTTTTTTTTTTTGCATTTACAAATGCACAAAAATGTCATTTAAAGTATAACTGAAGGAAATAAATCTGATGTGAGTCTAAACATAAGACTTACTAGCTGCAGTGATGGCGAACACCACTCTGGGAAGGGCAGCCAGCCAGCTTATGCCATCTCTAAACGTACTACAGACAAATATTTTGCCAATGTCAACTGTTCTACTAAACTCTTCCCTCATTATGCTGACAATTGCCTTGCATTACGTTTACCATAAAATAACTCTCATTGGCATCCAAGCTTTATAAAAACACCTTCATTTTGCTCAAAAAGGGCAGTCAATAGATACAGAGAAGCCAAACTGAACAGCCTCAACAAAATAAAATTAACATCAGCAGCAAATCCTCTTGCTGAAGACTTCGGATATAGTGCACGTGTACCAAAGTTCTACAGTTGTTAAAAAGGTGCACACACACACTTATTTTTGTCCCTTGCCTCGACAATCTGGTTAAGTAAGTCAGTTATGGATTTTAATAGCTTTTTCAAGGTAAGTGTAGCGACTTCTCTTTGGGGCTTTATTGAAATGGTCAAGCCCTAGCCATGGCCTTGGATGAGACATGTTGCCTAGAAGAGAAAAGAGAAAAAAATCATCAGGTTAAGACTAAACTGGAAAGTTTTCTTTACACGAACTCTTCGAGGTCTGCGAGGAACCACGGGGTATGGAAGGCGGCTGCCGAACAGTCCGACAGCCCACTGCCAACAGGGGGGCTTTTCCTGCCCACTGCTTTCCCTCCAGCAGCACATGTTCGGGCTGCTTCTGGATTAGGTAGCTGGTTTTTCTCCTCTTCCGTCACTTACAGCAGTTCACAAGAGTGAAGTGTGGGTAAAGCAAGAAAACTACGGTTATAATTCATGGCCACAGGCACAAAGTACCAGCTTTCACCAAAGTGTTTGAGACAGGAAGGCACCATCATCTAAATATGATAACGTGTAGTATTTGCAATATTGCAAGTTGTCTCTGGCCTAGTTAAGTTATGCTTATCACCTGGTTTAAGTGGGAATATTTGTTAAATTCATGCAAAATATAAATAATCAGTTAATTAAGAAGTCACGTAACCGACCTCTGTTTTCTGAGAAAAAAAGTCCTATTTAGATTGTAAAGAAAGCAGACAGATTTTTTCACTCCTTCAACCCAGTATAGTTTTATCTACTGCGAGTTTTCATGAAAAATCACAGTCCAAACGCTTCTTGCAAATGGGAGAAAATCTCTTTTAAGATGTCCTCAATGCAGAGCATCAAATGTTCTTTGAAGTGAAATGATAAATGCAGAAACTAAATAGCCCCCTCAGCAAGAAAAGCACATTCCTACATTCAAAGCCATCCACTGCAACCACTAAAGCATAAAACACTTGACCTTTTCGGCTGCCCACATCTGCATTTTTGGATATATTTTCTTCAGTCAAAATTATCTGTCTTTCCGTTTGGCATAGCAGTCAATGTCAAATATAAAAAACCTGCCAATCTCGTTGAGATCACCTGAATGTCTTTCCAAGAAAGAAATGAAGTCCTACACCGTTAGCACCAGCACAGTCAGCGCTGGAGCGTGTCTTGGTGAAAGCAGAGGGACCCTGCTGACAGCAGCCACGTCCATCACATCGGGGAAGGCCAGAGCTTTGGTTCAATCAGCCCAGCACGTGTTAAAATTGGGTATTCGCAGACACGGGTGAGCCCACGCCTTGAAATACTACTTGGGTAAGAAGACATTAGAACATCGTATTGTCACCCCATAGGAGAATTTCAGGGGGGCAATGAATTCTAAGTGCATTGTATCAAAGGGGCATCGTCCTGCGAGCTCTCAAATTAAACCCCTTTAATCTCACAGTCCCTACAACTCCGACAAACAGCTGAAGCTCTCCCTTTTCCAATTTCTGCCATATTCTGTATTTTTGCCCTAGTTACCTGGCGAGTCTCCCACATTGTTCTGGCAACACTGACTTGGCTTTGCTCACAGAGTCCTGACAGCTCCTTTCAGACTGTTGCCTTTCCCTTCCTGCCCCCAGAAAGATGACCTGCAGAGTAAAATCAAGGCTCTGCACGCTCTGAGCCCACAAGAGAGTTTATCCATCCAGAGAGGAATGTCCACCTCCAAGTTCATCACCCAGAAACCCCTCACAATTAGGGCATAAAAAAATGAAAAGAGTTGCCTCCACGCTTCTCTGCTCACAGAGGATTTGTGCAGATGCAGGCTTTTGAAGTGTTGGCAAGTCCCCTCATCTTCACAGCCATAAGCCAGAAACCTGGCTGTGTCGCATACCACGAGAGAGCTTTTTGTTAGGTTCCTGCAAAGCCCTCGGTAATAGTGTAGGGCCTTACTCTCTGTGGGTTTCAAAATAAATGGACAGTTACAGGATTTCTTTACAACTGTTAAATAAATCCAGAACATGGCTTGAAAAAAAAAAAAATCAGAGAAAGTCTGGCCCTGGCACAACCTGCCAACAAAAACAGCTCATAATCGTCAGAAAAAGACTGTGGAGAGCAAGTTATCCTCAATCTCATTTCTACCAGGCAGAGCCATTCACAGAAAGGAACGCTCAGCTAAGCTAGGGGGAAAAAAAAAATCCAACAAAATAATCAATTCAAGGCTTTCAGTAGAGCCCTGACTCCGAATTCCAAGGTGCTGTTCCCAGCTGGAATTCTCAAAAAATGACTGTGGTGGAACTCCTGAAGGGTAAACCTGGTTTCTCCTCTGTGTAAATTTCTCAGAGAACAGCGCTTTAATCACCAGTCACGTAAACAAGCTGGTAGCCCATCCATCAACCAATTCAGAGCAGAGCTGCGCTTGTAGCTCAGTGAATCGTATCTTAGGAGAAGAAAATCTAAACAGCATCCTGTTCACATACGTAATACTCTTGCCAGATTCTTCAGATTCATTGAAAATATCAAGAACGAACAAGAAATATCTTCAATGAACATGAGAATTCAAGAACCACTCTGCAGCACAGATAAAATAAGAATCTCATGAGAATATTTTTTAGGAATAACGTGAGCACATAATAACACTGTGAGAATCAAACATCCACGGGAGCAGATGGACAACGCAGGTAAGGTGCGACTGACAGCGTAACTCTCTCCTGTAAAGTGTGCTATACTGCTCTTTGACCCATCGGGTCACTCAAATGCAAACCTCTGACTCACAAGGGAACAGATTATTTAGTTATTTTTATACATAAAATTCTATATTCTCAGTCTAACATACACACTTAGCTGTTAAGTATGCACATAAGTGCATACAAGTACTTGCTTAGGTACTACGTACATTTCATGTCCAAAGTTACTACGTATTTGTATTTCACGTGCAAAGAACCAAGTCTGCATCCTGAGTTAAGGATAATCGCTTTATAACAACTGGCAGAGCAACTTCAGCAGGTCAGAAGAATAGTCAGGTTGTCCAACAACTCACCAGGTTGGGGCTCAAAATCTTTCAAGTTCACTTCATACTCATCTTCATTGAGATATTGGTGTCGGCCCATCATTACAATGGCAAATTTAAACTATGTAAAGGAAAAAAAAAAACAAACAACTGGTAAGATACTACATTAAAATAAAACCTTCAGGTCTAATTTCATACTCTAACTGGTTACAAGTAGTATTCTTCAGGGGTTGATAAAGGCCAATTCGGTTTAAAATCTTCATCAGCTACCTAGAAAATGTGATAAAATGCATGTTCAGGAAATCATGAACCTCTTATCTGGAGTGCTATGTCCAGGCTCAGGCCCTCCAGGGAAAAAAAGAAGTTTGTTGCAAACTGCAGCAAGTCCAGCAGTGGCTCAGTAAGAGTTTGGGGGCTGGAGCCCCCTGACAAGCTGAAGGAACAAGCTAAGGCACGAGCAGCTAAGGAAAATGGGTTGGTTTAGAGAAGAAAAAGCTAACTGGGGCATCTAGTCTTCCACCAGACAGCAGCACACGCTTCTCAGAGCTGCACAGCACAAGGCCAAGAGGAAACTATCACAAGTTGCCAAACGAACAACTCAGATTACGTGTTTTAAAAAAACCATAAATCAGTCTTCAAAAAGTTCATTCCGGGTCAGATTGGATAGGGGCAACCTGAGGTAATTAAATACGTCCCTGCTCACTGCAAGGGCGATGGCCTTTAGAGGTGCCTCCCAACCCAAGGCACTCTGTGACTCTACGACAGTGGCAATGCTCTAAATCTGGCAGAATCCCCAGCCTTGCGAGTTTTCAACGTGCAACTAGGGAAGACCGTGAGCAGCCTGACTGAACTTTATGTTCTGCTCTGAGCAGGAATCTGAAGTGGGTGGCCTCTAGAGGTCCTGCACCACCTCAACTTTTCTAGGTTACTTCAATGTTTTGCCAAGCATCTCTTTTGATGCAAGACAGAAATACTACTCCCAGACATCCCACCTAATTATTCTCAGAAAAAAAAAGCATTATAGCATTATTCAAGCCAAGCAATTTTTCTATTGATCAAAACCTGCACTTATCCCAAATCTGTGGTGTTCCAGCTTCTTAAAATAAACTCATTTAGGGTCTACAATCGGCAATAAAAACTCTCCCAACTTGCCATTACCTTTTCAAATTCTTTTTCTTGTATGTCCAGCATTGTCTGAATCCGCTTCATAACCTCTCTGAAGTGTTCACCCTAATAATTACAACAAGAAGTTTAATGTCAAAAAAGTGTAGGAAAAAAAGGGATGCTGTTAATGCCCTGCTTCAAGCCTTGCTGAAATACACTGCCTTAATTTCTCCGTTATTTACTAAATTGCAGAAGCATCAACATCATATGCTACAATAAGGAATAACCACACACAACTTGCTATAATATTCAGCAACTTATTGATTCGTGATTATGCTGTCCCATAAATTGACCAAGCTCTGCTAGCGATATATGCAAGCAAGGTTAAAGTTAAGAAACAGAGTTAGAAAATCAGCAGCAAAAGAGAAATTTGGGGAGAAAACCCACATTTTTTCTAAGGATGTTGCTTTTTTTAAAGCCTCTACATCTCATCGTCAAGTTGTAACTTTTTATAATATGTTTCTGCATGCTGTGTACGTGAACTGCCCAAAATGCCACAGATACCATCAACTCACACAACAATTACACATATCGGTTGTCATAGACAGGGAAATGCAGTGCAAATGGTTTCTACCAGAAATAAACCCACAGGTTATATTCTACATTGATCAACCATATGGAAATAGAGTAAAATTCTATAGGATGCAGAGATGTGGATTCTCATTCCAAACCTTCGACAGAATTAGCTAATTCTAAACCAGGAAAGGTTTAGAAGCAAATTGCTAACTGCCCCCAGAAATACACCTTGATATTAAAAGAATCAGTCTGGCATTCAGCTGGAGCAGCACCACATAAGAACTTAAGAATTTAAATAAAGCTTTCAAAATTAGCTTTCATTCTTGTATTAACTTCCAACCCTAGAAGATGCAGCACATCGAATTACAGAAGTTATGAGATTCAAAGTCATCTTAGAAAATGTCAAAGAAAGCAAACTCATTTTTCATAATGACGTGTCTCAGAAAGAAGCCGCACGCCCATGGCCTTGCCAGTTTTGCATCGCCATTACTGAAGGGTTATTAGAAATAGGACTCTCGGCTTGTTGCTGTGGGGAGTAGTATCGCTTTCACAGCATTTCCAATCCTTGGCTGATGCCAAATGCTTACTTTTTAGATACTGCAGAGGCTCACTGAAACACTAAACAATCTGTATGTGCCAAAAAAAAAAAAAAAGCCAAGATGGGGTGACTTAGCCATCGGTAGGCATATATAGGGCAAAACCTTTTATGCAGGAGCAGTATCTTCCTATACTCTTTCTATACCAACCAATTCCTTCGAAAGCGCCTTAAGAAAACATCACCAAAATTATCCCATGGCGGGAAAAAAAAAAAAAGGAAGCATACTGTACCTGGTGTATCCTTAGCAAGAACGGAATTCCAAATGTCCCAAAAACCTCTTTGTGGAAATGTGCCACTGTGATGAGCATCTCATTTTCTTTATCTATATCTACCTGGTCCAGAGGAATTTCCTAGATCCAGACATAAAATTTTGACTGCAATCAGCTAAAACTTCACCAAAAATAACTTATTAAGTAACTAAAAGCATAATTAATATGCTGCTACTAATGTAAAGCAAGTCTATTTAAAAACAATTAAAAGAATCATGCTGTTTGACAGAGTCTTTACAAGAGTCACTCATCCCTGGCATGACAGCATTTTAGCTTTCACTACCCAGAAAATACTTCCCTGGCCTCCCCAGATGCCTTTTTTGACACGAAATCTTCCACCAGCAGTATCACAGACCTCTAGTCACATCCTCATTACAGTTTATATTGGAAACATGTTTTTTTTTAAAAAAAAAAATCTGACCTTTGAGACAAGTAAACAGATTTGAGCAATGAAACATTTAGAAAAATCACCTGAGTATAAAAATTTGGCTGAAGAAGGTCAAATTTAACAGAAAAGGAAACAAAGTATTCTAGAATATTTAAGTCAAGAGTATGAAAGTGGGTTCTACTCAAATATTTATATCATGAGTCCTCAAACCAACCTTGGAATTACTGCTAAGGAGGCAAATGTCCTATGGACAAACCCTTGCCAAGTCTTCATGTGGTGTTATAATAAACATACATAAAAACATAAAGAATGAAATCACCATGGAGAAGCAGACAAAACAAAGGAAAAAATCTAGAAGCATCTCCTTGAAAAATACACACATATTGTCATGTAATCTAGCTTACTGCAAGTATCACTCTTTGAAAATAACCATTTCAGAGAGTTTCTTCTCTCAAAGTCTTAAACTTTCTTCAAGAAAGGAATATTTACCTCTATTCGAAACGTTCGACTTGTTGCAGGTGACAAACACTCTAACAGCTCATCTTCCTGATGGACACCAATTATTTTGTAACTTACAATTTCTAGCAGCCTTAAACAAACCAAACAGGAAAAGCATTAAAGAGTTATTTAAAAAAAAAAATAAATCCATGCCACATTTGTTTCTCTAACCTTGAGAAGGATTAGTGGAGTCAGGATGTAAACAGATGCTGCTACTCTATTTGTAAAACTTTAAATTCAGCCTTTAGTAAAAATTAAGCTGTGAGATTCCAAATTGTAGCTCACAGCAAAAAAAGCCAGTATGTGTGATTACAAGACAAAGGTTTTTGATTTAGATTGTTTTATAAACTGTCTTTAAATGGCCTCACTTCTAGCTACTGAGAATTGAACAGCATGAAATGCTTGAATTGGAAACTATTAGTAAATTGTGAGTTAACTAATGCAACGGAAAAACTTACACATCTCTAGGATGTTAACTTTTATGAAATGCAAAATTATTATATAAAATTTATATTCATAGTTAATAAGAACTCTCTTAACAATGTGATTCTGGAAGCTTTTTATTTTTAACTCAGTATCGGACTTCATTTGATGATAATAGTTTCCACAGTATTTTAAATTCTACGGATACTTTTCTGCATAAAATTCACACGATCGCATAAAAGAAGGCAAAATCTTCCAGCTTTACCTTAATTTCCCTGAACCTTTTTCAGAGAGTTCTACAACTTTTTTACATTCTTCTAGCAGGTCCCGCACACACCCGTGCTTATCGGGATATACTGTTATTTCCTGTGGAATTTGAAACAGAAGAATTGTTAGAAAATCTGAAAACGTAACCAACTGTATTAAAGAACAGAATACAGTGCATTCACCTCCATGAAAAATTCAGGTTTAAACGATAACAAATTGCTGAAGTTAGAAACTATGTTCCAAATTTTAGTTAATAAATGACATGATTTTTGTAAGTTTATTTTTTATGTGTTTTTTTTGGTGCTTTTGAGTTGCTTGGCTTTTTTGGTTTTTTTTTTGTGGGCGTTTCTTTAACATAAGGTACAACTTTGTCAAATTTTGTGCTACTGAGGAACAGAGTGTGCAAATCAAAATTACAGCTATACTAGTTGTGACACAGAAGCAACAGCGTAACTCACTCACCTCTTCCCTAAACTGGTTATTTAGCCATATGCATTTAAAACTTCTTCTGTTTTCAAAATCAGTTATTTTCATTTTGAGCTTAAGGAAGAAAAGAAAAACACTTTAGGCATACTTTGTATAGGGCAGGATTATTTTTTTTCAGTTGCAAGGAGAAAAACAAAAGACTCTTACCTGTTGATAGTAAAGCTTTTTAGGTTGCCTAGGCTTGAAGAACTGCAGAAGATCTCTTAAAGTACCTTCATAATTATGTCTAAGAGGATTACCAGGGCCATCCCTATAACTACGGAAGGAAAAACATAAATATCTCTTTACAAGCCATCACTGCTGAGGAAATCCAAGCACCAAGCACATTTATATTCCTGGTTCCCAGTTTCACAGACTTGCTAGCACAGCCTAAGGAGCGCTATACTTGGTGCTTTTGTGATTTTTCGAAACAGGTGAGTGTACAGGAACAGAAATCCCGGTCACGGGGCGTGTTAACTCTCAGATGTTTACAAGCTCACCTTTAATGCTGCACGGTGGCAGACCTACACTCCTCTGAAATCCCTAGTAGAGCAGCACAGGCTTTAGAGTGTGAAACGTGAAGTTGTGGAGCCACATGACACAGCAATTTCCTGAGCAACCACAGCACTGTAAAGTGCTCCTCTAATTACAACCGTCTCATTGATGATGAAGGGAGATACCTACAGCTTAATAAAGAGCAATCTACACTTCCATGAACACAGAAAGATGATATAATTTGTGTGTGTGCATCCTTCCTGCAGCATATATATATTTATATAACACTACTGATATGCTACTTTCTGCTACAGTTTCATAAAGATTCAAACCCAGTTTTACACAAGTGTGCCTGAGAACACCACTTAAACCAGAATGTCCCTTTCAGTAGCTGTGAACTTGTTAGGCCATCACTATCTTCATAAAACCTCACCTGCAGGCATTGGGGGACGAGGGGGAAAATCAGTGAAGTAACTTGTGCATTTAAACATGTAAAACCAGTAAAAAATCCTGCTTTTATGTGCATTTGTTTCTGCTCTCCTGCATTCTAGAAATCTGCATTCACTAGACAGCACTTGCATTAGCTTAATAATCAAGAATCCCACATTTCAGAAGAGTTCTAGCAAGTGTCCTTGTAACATGCCTCATTTTTGAATGACACTTCCTAGAACTCTTCTAAAACGTGGAATTCTTTGAGACCTTAGAGCGAGCTGTGGCAATACTTAAAAGCATGTACACAACTCGCTGTGCCTGCCAGAACACTAACATTTGACCGGCAAAGATTTAGTTAAGAGCCTGGAAAAAACTCCAAAGTAACTGCTACCTATCCGTACTTGGGTTAAGTATTATAAAGAATAGTTTAGACACAGAACACTAAGGAAATCCAGTCTTACCCTTGGGACTTGAAAAACTGTAATAGCATTGGATCCGTATTAAGTCTCTGCGCAACTGTCTTTGCAACCTGCAAATAAAGTTTTTGTAAGGTCTGAATTATTTTACACTGTTATGACATTGCTCTACAATCATACAGTCATTCATTACGTGTCAACAACACTGTGCTTCTGAAATTTTGAGAGATCCATGACTGTCTACCTCCTGAAGGCGAAATAAAGCTTCTGAACCTCACACAGAATAAGATATACTAGGAAAAAATAATGAGGAAACTGTCTGTTATTACAATAAATCACCGTCACCAAAACCCCACAAAATCATCAAGATAAGCTTTACTCATTTTTTTTTTTTTTTGGAGGGGGTGTTTGGTTGGTTTTGCTGTGGTGTTGTGTTTTTTTGTAATTATAGTATTATTGGGGAAATAAGTAAGACTTGTTCTCTGACAGTTCCCACTGCTTGTTAATTCACTCTAAGGGAGTTAGCTTGCTGGGCAATATTACCACATTATTCTCACACCGGTTTATTTCATGGCACAGCCTCACAAAAAGCATGGGGATTCGCCATCTATTTTTCCCTTGCCAAAAAAACCCCCCAAAACAACCCAACAAACCTATGAAGAACCTACACTTCAAGTAAAAGTGAAATAACTTCCCCTGCGTATGCAGGTGCTCAGAGTTCCTGTCTTTGGTGATAGAAAATAAACTGTCTGGCTGTAAGTCATCTTTTTGACAGGGACAAAAGCAACTGCAGGAGAACTGTAGGGAACCAGATTCATTCCGGCTCTTAACAGATCAGACCAACTTTATTTTAATATTTTTTTAAAGTTTCACTGTCCAGTTCTCCTCTTCTAAACATCCCCAGTGACCCTTTATCGCAGAATGTTAGTGCCACTGAGCGTTGAACAGCATTGTGTGAAGAAAGCAATGCGGTTTGGTCTACGAAATGATTATCGTGTTCGTGGTATTACAAGTAGAAATTAGATCTCACTAGATTCCCACAACATTTTCCTTTCAGCAGCTAAACTACGCAAATTTTATACGTCACTTACAAAGCCAACACATAATTTCATTAGAATATCATTTCCTTGACAGAGTAGAATGATTTATCAAGAAAGAATCCTATTGTCAAATAACTCAATATTAATAAAACTGGGCGGTTGGGGACTATTTTCTTCTCACAAGCATTACATTTTTCATTACCACAATGCAAAAATTGTACAAAAACACATCTGCTCTTTTCCACAAGTACCTATAACGCACTTGTGAACTGCTGCAAAAGTTACTTTCATAATAAGGAAACAAAAGCAGAAAAACAAATAGGGAACATGCCTGAAAGTAATTCATCCTATTGGATAAAGTAACAACAAAGCCTGGGTCGTTAGGGATGGTTTTGTCACAGAAAATGACATCCACACGATGATAGAGGTCTCGGAAGTATTCTTTAGCTGTTGGTAGCTCACTGTTATCATTTTCTGGGTCATCCCTACAAGAGCAAACAAATGACAATACCGTTATATGTCGCATTATTACGCAGGCAAGCAATCAGGGCTTTTCAAAACTTAGTAAGGCAGCAGCAGTCGAGAGATAGAGAAACGAAGTTGAGAAACCTTTGTAATGAGCCACCACTCGTACACAGTGGAACTAATACAGCCAGCAGCGACCCACAGCTCTGAGTGTTTCTGCGTGCCACAAGGGCAGAGCCACCGGCACGCTGTGCTCGCTCCGCTGGCCACCTCTGAACGCGGCCCCTCGGCAGCGGCACGCCAGCCCCCATGGCCCCTCCCTCCCAGCCCAGCACCTCGTTACTGCCTGTGGGTACGAACACTGGCACCGCTTTCGTACAACTCCTGTACTAACTGCTTTGCACAGGGGCCAGACGTACAACCGCGCTCCTCAAACCACCAGAGCAGAACAGTGGGCGCAGATGCTGGTTTGGGTCTCTACTGACTGGTACCCCTATCTTCTCAGCGAAGAAATAGCACCAGGGTACAAGCTGTGCACTTACCCAGGAGTCAGCAGCCAGCCAAAGGTGCATAACACCAACTGGGTCAACAGGGAATGCGAGCTCCAAGGCATGACATGAGAAATACATTCATCTCACATAATCTGGGGTAAGAGTGCTGAAGATAGACTAGCTGGCTTCCACCCACTGTCAGCCCATGGAGAGAAACAGAGCAACACAGTTGGGTGTGACCATCAGGAGTGAGAGCACAGAAATGCTGATTTATAGCCCTGACAAGCTTATGAAAGATCCCTTTAATGGATACGAGATGCAGGAGTTCTCCCTTTGCCTTGGAGAAAACTCCAGTTGAAGCACCAGTACACCTATGAGTCGCATATGCTCGGCCAAACTGGGAGCATCTCACCACTGCAGATCAATAAGGAACTTACTATGAGCATGAGTGAAAGGAAAAAAAGGGAAAGGAGTTTAGTTTAGTTCTAGGCTGAAGGGAGCTCCAAGCCAAGAGCCTTGTACAGTGGCAAAGGTATCGAGCCTGAGATCTGAAATGCCGGTAGGCTCTTCGTTGTCTAAGTTACAGCGGCTCCAAGTAAAAAGCCGCAGAACTCAGATGCACTGCTGAAACACAACCTATTTTAGGTTATTACCTTTCTAAACTAGGATGAAATCTTCCTTTTCCTTAAATAATGTGCCATGTGATACTTAAAATACTACCGATGTCTGTTCATTTCCTTTTTGAATACAAAAGTGAGAACTGCTGAGAACATGTTTACCGTTGGAAAATTATACTTTGCTCTTTTTAAAAATGTTAAGTTAAAAGGAAGTTCTGCATTCAAAGTGAACCAGGTCATTTAACTGCAATGATAAGCTGGCCCCTTAAAATACATACTTCTGAAACACTATGATGTCACCATCCATGAGTTCATCAAGAGCTTTATCAAGAGACACATCGTAGTCTTGAATCCTTTCTGTTAAATTGGGTTTAACTTCCTGCAATGAAGAACAAAAAATGTTGATCACAAAATAAACCAAATACTAAAATAAAGGTCACAATAGTGAAGAAATCATCAGTAAGGTGACACGAATGGATCTAAGTACACAAACTACATGTAATCTTAGCTAAGGTCCACTGATAAAACTGGCTGCCCATTTCTACGTTTGGAGTCTCACTCAAATTAGCTTAATTTGCAAAAGTATTTTATCATTCAGCATTATCTTGTTAGCATTGAAAATTTTAAAAAATTCAGAGCTTAAACTTCTATTGATGCAGTTTCCAGGAGGCCTGGAGAACACTGGTTTTGCTCACCTATTTTAACAGTGTAGAAATTTTGTGTAGCAATTCATTCCTCTTAAAATACATAAAACCAACAAAGCCATACTGAAAACACATATATTATAAAATATCTATATGCATTTTACATATTTATACTTGTAGATTGACCTTGTGGGATAACAGCATCTGCCTAAATAAACTGGAATCAAACTGTGACCCTGACTTGCACAGAGTAGGAGTATCTGACAGTTTTGCTCTTTAGGACAGAAGTGTGTGCACTCTCCTGGAAGCACCATAAAGAGCAGCATGACTGCTAAGAAAAAATCACAACGAAAAATCCCAAACAATTCCTAGTTCTTACTGCAGCAAGGACTTAGCCTTGGCAAGATCTGCATCTTCAGCACTCCATAAACAAAGCAGTTCAAGATTTACCATTTCTGTATTTGGGCAGAAACCTGCTAGCAGACCGAGTATTTTTTGTTTCCTGGCTTCTAACTTGGCGAAGGAAGGAGAAGATGCAACATTTTCTCAACTCCATTGGCTAAGGGGGGCGCTAAAAATACAATGGCCAAGGATGTTAGTGCATTAGCTCCTCCAGCACAGCAACCCAGAGGATGCGCAGAGATTGAGCACAGCAAAGCTGCTCCTGGAGAGACTTTCTGTTTTTAAAGCCTCACACTTCCAGCTGTTTAATTTCAAATCTGTTACAAAGCTGCTCTCCTGCAGCACTGCAGACTGGAAAGCTACAAGTTACAGAGTGCTTATGATTCACAAACTACTAGTGCTACGCGCAACCTTTTTTTTAATCAATAATAATCTTTTTGTCTGGTTACAGCATGTGTAAGTCAAGAACGTTACAAAAAGTCTATCAATGCAAACCTCATAGAGGATAAGGTTAGTTTCTTGTGGAAATCCTGCTCTCTCACACATAACTGGAAGCAAGTCACCTATTGGAAAAGAAAAGGAATGTGAAACAGATTGCACTTCAACTGCTAGTGAGACTTGCAAAAAACAGAGAACTTATTTTTCTACCCTGGGTAAATGGTTTTAAAATGCCTAAGATAGCAAGCTGTCCAGGTTAACAAAAAAAATATGTGCAAGGCCATCCAAGGTCACTGAGATGGACTAACACTGTTCTTCCCCACAGAAAAAAATTCACCTCTTTAAAAAAAAAATAAAGACAGCTAAAAGACAGAAATCACGTACAAGTCAACAAAACGAGACATTCAAAATGACAAATCCAAGTATTTTTACTCAGAGATTCATATGAAAATCAAAGCTCACACCCAATACAGCCTGAGCAGCTGCTCTCAGGCTGCCCCGGTGAGAAGCTGTTTATGTTCAGCAGCACCTGGTGAACACAGTAAAGCTGTAAGAGAAAATTAACTGACAGGCAATGGTGTATTGGGGCAACGCCCTCTGCCTTGCAAAAAGTTTCACTGACACAACACAGGGGAGAAAGTTACCAGGTCCTGGGTGAAAAACGAATTGCTTTCTGCGGCCTACTTTGGATTTCAGTGACAAAAATAATACTAAAAGAAAAGGAAAAATATATCTAATCTATTGTCTTTCAAAAAATGTCACCTATAGCAATTAAATTGAATTTTAGAACTTACGTATTTTACAGGATATAGGTGTGTAGATATGTCCACAATAATTCAAACTCCGAGTCTTCGGATCATACATCTTCAGAAACAACATTACATCATCTATGAATTAAGGAACAAGATTTAATTTCAAGTCAGGCTTATTTGAGTATGGAGGGTGGGCTCACCCAGATGCTTTTCTTTAACCAGTAACAAAGATGTGTCTTTGGTTTGATTAATGCCATTCAAATATTCTTATCTGCAGGTTTTTAATAAATCAACTTCTTATATACATACTTAAAGGTATTCAGTGATTCTCGTAACATGTGAAATGTGTTTTACATTTGAGGAGAAATGAGGGGAAAACTGGGAGAGAAAAAACAAATTTTAGCCCTGTAGTTGGATGGGTACATCAGTGTCATCACTGAAGAAAGGAACGCACAACATTTCCTGAGATAGACCCAAATAAAAGTATTCTGTATTTACTCAAGTTTTAGCAAATATGCTTACGATCTTTATCAAACTTGGGTAATGTTGCTCCAGTAGCAGCCATCTCTGGATCTACTGTTTCCAAAAATATTGTCCATGGATTTTCATTGTCGCTGAGCTCAATCATCTATGTAGAAAGATGTGGAAGAATTAAAAAAAGACTCTGGAGGATAGAATATAACCTGATATCTGCATTTTCATCACATACAAAAACTTTATGACATTGCATCAGTGGGAGAATCAGGGGTTTTTAAGTCGCATTAATGACAAGAAGTTTATGAAGTTTATTAATAGAAACAAGGACATTTAGAACCACCCAAAAAAAAGTATTAATTAAGCACAAATGACAGGGTTTATTTTAAATCGATCTATTAACTTTTGATTTTAAAAATATACCTACAGCTATCTTTATTGTGGCAAGAAAATCACTTCAGAAGTAACAGGACAGTGAAACCCATCACTGTTTTCTGTAGTATTTAGGCACAGTGTTTTACATTTTAAGCCACACATTTCATTAAATGCAGAGTTTTTGCTCAAATAATGGAGGATTCCAAAAAACATTTCTATTTTAAATCTAATGTAAAAATAATTATCACGCTTTTCTTTACGGAAGAAAAATTATGCACCACACTCCTCCCTCCTATTCAAATCAATCCACTAAATCTCAAGCCTTCTCAAGCATCAAACTTCACCAGATACTAGTTACATGAAAATCCTGAAAAAAACATCATCTCAAACTTATAGACTGTTAAAGAGAAATAAAAAAAAAAAAAAAAAAAAAAATCCTGGGTGGTGTACAGAAATAGTGTCCTCTATCAAAGAATAATTACCGTTTTATTGCCATCTGCTTCATTATCTAACATTGCAGGTCTTTTCGTTCCATTACTTCTAGCTTGCATTGGCCATAATCTGATTTGATCCTGGGGGAAACCCTAAAACAAAAAAAAAAAATTACTGTAAATGAAACAACAAAAAAGCAGCCTAATACATATTTACTAAATCCAAACAGTTCAACAGAACTTCTATTTTGAAAGGTCTAAGCTGCCAATACTCAGCGAAGGCTATGAAGCAAGTATAATATAATAAAATAAATGAATGCATAAAGATACTCAGCTATAGAAAACTTACCATCGTTTGTGAGAGATTTTGAACAAATTCTGTAAGTGTGGAGTTTTTTAATACTTTGAAGACGGTGTATTTCACTTTTTCTTCATCATACATATCATTGCCTTGGTGACCACAGAACTGATCCTCTGCCACTATCTGAAAAATTACATGTAAAGGTTACTACTTGTATTAACTCAGCTGCACAATCCAATACCGCTCCGTGATGCTTTACTGTGCAACGATACTGGCTCTCTGGAGAGTTGCCTGCTGCTAACGCTATTCATGTTCTCATGAAGAAAATCTGCAAGTATACAGATTGCAATAAAATCCCAAACTGGTGATTGATAGTCAAATCAGTGTAAGTAATTAAAATACACTCACTCTTACAAATCCCAACCAATTAAAAACCAGTTGTGCTTAGATTCCAATCTTGGAAACATGTGCTCTAACAATCTTGGCACTTAAAAAAAGGCTACATAATTATTTGACTTGTGTAATGCAAGGAGGCTGGCTTCATGTGTTTCCTAGAGCTCCCGTGCATTCTCTGTTAACAGAAAGACAAACTGCACAACTCTCTGCCAGGCTCTCCACGGAAAACAGCTCCAGTGTAACGCCGTGTAGAACAGGCTCAACCTCACCCGTGTCTCAGCTTGGGAACACCAGAAGGAAGATGCAAGGAAACATGGAGGCAAGTGGGTTCTACTTTCTTGTGCCAGATGGGCTCTGGGAAGAGTCATAAACAGGGTTCCTTAAGGCAACTCATAACAACCTAGTCCATCTGGCTTTTCCGAAAAGATAATTGCAAATATAAGCACTCTCTCCTTCTGCTTCTACTTGATGAGCTCAGTTTGGCAACAGTCCAGGCTTGCAGCCTATGGCTAGATACATTCTAATTTTAGAAAATAATTCCTGAAGGAGATAAAATTGCAGTGGCAGGGCAGCCGTTTAAATAACCTGGCCCTTCTCCTTTCACCTGAACTTCCCATTTTTATTCCCACACACATAACTTCCATAGAACACAGAAACATCCACAACACACAGCGCTGTTTGCTCCATTAGGATTTGTTGCACAGGTAAATATACTGATGAGCACTGAAATCATAACTTCACTTCAAACACTACTTTAAAATGACACACATTTAAAGAAAAAATAAATAAAAAATCCAGGTTTGTATTGGGTGGCTTGAAGTTGCGAATTTTAACCGTAAGGTAGCTGCAACTGGAGCATTTCAAAAGCTGACCTGCACTTGCATATAGAGGTGAGCTTCCTGCCTCTCCTTCCTCTTCTGAGCTTCTATCCTCTTCTCTTCTTGTAGCCTTTCAACAAGTTGCTGAGGAATATCATGGTCTGTGACAGGCTGCAAAACTTCACCTACAAAGCAGATTTTGTGATGTCATTTCGAGATTTACATCAAACAGTGTTTTCCTCATACGCACTTGACTTTCCTCTGATTTGAAGTCAAAACTGGCTTTTTTCATCTTTTAATTATAAACATCATTTGATATCATCATGTTTTGGCAAAAGAAGCATGCTCTATCCCAAATAGCACTACTACAAGCCAAAATGCACTACTTCCATGAAATACGTATCATAGACTTCGGGATGAAGTATTCATTTCCAGATTTAAAAAAATATTTACCACCACTCCATTTTTTTTTAAGTACACTGACATGTACATATTTAGAATCCATCAGATTTAGTTTCCATCGCTCAAGTTAGGAAACTACTCTTCCCATCCTACAAAACAATCAAGGCTGAAGCATTTTGCAGATACACAGCCTTGCCTTGCTGTGCTAAGACACCAGATTAGCACATGCTTCCCCAAAGTGAGAGAAAGGCTGGTTGATTCCCCCAGAATCTATAAATTCCAACTATAATTAACGACGCCCCGTTGTATAGGAAGACTGTCAACAACTCAGAAGCAAAATATAGCCCTGGATCCCCGCATGTAAACCTCACTTGAAACGCTCGCAGAGGACACCTACTTAATTTTGATTCCCTGATGTAAACCAACATGTACGCGTTCGTACAGTGCCGTACGGACAAGTCGTCGTCGTGGCCTCCGTAGTTGTGTTCGATCGCTTCTTCCTTTGTACATCTCGATACAACATCGTCATCAAATTTACACCACTGGAGAGAAAATTTTATATAAATATAATTTTACACACAAAGACATGTTCTTGAATGATAAATTAAGCCTATTTCTGGCACAGCTTCCAGCTCTTTGAAGTAACTAAAATTGCTCTTCAAGCAGCACGAGTTTAAAAAAAAAAAATCTAGTTCAGTATAATTTGCACTACCTGCTACTTGCACTCAGCATAAAGGCAGCCATGAATACCAAACCTTTACTGAAATATTTGAACATTTTACACTGAATACCAAAAGTCCAATAATTATTCAAATAACTTTTATTAAGACTTTTTCTTAACATTCCTATATGAATCAGAAAACTGGCCTTATGTGTTATAAAATAAAAAGCAGTGATGCACAAGATATCTCATAAGTATTTGTCCATTTTAGGTAATTTACAGAAAATTTTAAATTAGAATGATAAAGCCAATGGAGTATGAAAGGCAAACAGCAACAAATTCACAGCAAAACCTGACTTCTGTTACTGTGAAGAGTCATGTGCACACAAAACCAGGCAACTCAAGGGAGGAGGCACCTGACCTACAAACGTCCAATCCAATCAAGTCACCTAAACCTGTAACAGTGGGACACGCAAGGATATTGAACTTCTGAGTCACTGAAACATTTTAAACGTTCATATTTGCCTCAGCATAAAGTCAAGTCAAAAAAAAAAAAAAAAAGCTGGATGAATTTCGATTGCAGAACTTGAACACACACACACACGACGGAAGGGACTCCCTTAGGTAAAAGCCTTTTGCCAAAAGCCAAGAGCAAAGATGAAGCTGTTCCTTTCAAGGAGGCAAATGATTCATCAGTGCCTCCACACGCAGGCTACTCCCCAAAGAGCAAAAACTAGACACGAGGGCTGCTGGTTTTTCCTCTTGTAAATACAAAGTTTCCTAAATACACTAGAATAGGCACCAAATGAAAGAGTGTCAAGCTAAGAACTACATGGAGGAGTCCAACCCCTGGGTGACGAAGTGAGCGCACCAGCTCCTCCGAGAGAATAAAAATCCCAACGATTTGCCCATTACAAAAACTGCAAGTACTTCCCTGCAAAACAGAACGAGGTTCAGGTGCTTTTCAATACTCACTTTGCCATCGCCCTTTGGATTTAAGTAAACAACATAATGTCCGCCGTGGTTATCGCCGCTGTGTACCAGAACTGCATGAAGAATGTAATTCGCAGGATCTTTAGGATCCGTTTTTTGCAAAAATTCATCTAGTGGCAGCTGTTCAGGAAACTCAAACCTAGTTTGGAAAAGAATTAAGATGGTTGCATTTGCAGTCAAAGACAGACACGCGCTATTACGCAGGACATCAGTGCTGACTCCTAAAGCAAGTTACAAAAAATAAACACGTTACGGTTACAACGCCATTCCTAACTAGGATACACTGCACAGAGTGGTAGATTTTACACTGTTTTAATATGGAATTAAAGTAATCTTCACAAACATCTCTGAAAAAAATATGCCCTCGCTAACAAGGGGAAGTGCAGCTGAACTGTTATTTTCTAATACACAAATGCAGCTTTTGTAGCACAGGTACCACTGGACTGGAACACTATTCTGAAATGTCTTTCAGCTGCTGCAGTCTCACCTTCTCGGTGAGACCGAAATCGTTGCAATACAGATTCAGTTTACGACCAGCAACGTATCTCCTTGAGAAATTATCAGCCTCTACTTACAGGGAGTGGGCATGGAAACAGATGGAGGGAAAGCAGGGGCTACTTATTCACCCTGCAGCAGCCATGGAAATGTGCTGAATTCCCATACAAAGACTGCTCCACAGTGCTGAAGGATGCTTTCACTTGTTTCAGGTTCAAAACAACAGCTACAAATTCATATTTGAGAATTCCATTTGTGATTGAGAACCTTAACAGTTAGTGAGAGCACCTTCGGGGGACCTCCATCTTTTGGACCTTCCTCTTGGAGTTGAATCAAAAATAAGATGCCTGCAAACTATTTTTTGGTAAAATACATTCACAGGTCCAAATTCTACAATGAAAACAAAACAAAACAAAACAAAACTTGCACAAACACACTTACCTATCATTTATCTTGATGTTTTGGTCAGTCTGAGGATCATACATAAATCTCATGAGCTGTAGGTGTAATACTGGTGGCAATGTTAGAAACTTCACACCTTTCTCTGCCTCCTAGACATTTTCAAGAAAACAGAGGGTTGAAATTGCAAGATTTGTAGCAAGATTTTCAGCTGCAGACACACTTCCTATGGACTTTTAGAGATCTGACAACACACACTACAACAGAGAATAGATCAAAACTTGGGTGGAAGTTAACTATCTTAATGCTGCCCCAACCTTCCCATGAGAAGCCAACCTAGTATGGGTTTTGCAACATTTTTCGTATAACATAGCTGTGTTAAGTAAGCTATCAAGGTCAGAGAAATATAATTTAAAACTAAATTAAAAAAAAATACCTGCAAGCCATGCTCTCCTGCATCATACTTGTTATCACCATCCAACTGTTCCACTGCAACGTAGTCAATGAAGGATTCAAAAACTAAAGGAAAGAAAGATTGGGGAGTTGCAGGGAAAGAGGAAGAAAAATGTAAGTTTACCCCTAGCCTGGGGAGCTAGCAATGTGTCAATCAAATAACACATTAAGACATCAGAGTTTGTCTTGGAATATTTGTCTATTTAAAAGAAATAATATTGCTTACGTCAAGAAATGCACATAAGAATATCAAGAGATTTTAAAATCACAGTTACCACTGTCTGCCAGATCTCCTATCTTCACTTTCAGTGTAAGTACCAAGCTAGAGGACTCCATTTGCTGGGCTCTTGCGTGTCCTTTTTCATGTCTTGCAAGCCAAGTACTTGGTACAGTGATAATAAGGGACTAGTGTCACGCTGCTCAGATTAGTTCGTTCTCTCTATTTGCTAATTACTATGGTCAGGTCTAAGTAAGAAACTATTTCCTCCTAGTTCATCTTTATATATAAATTATAACCTTCTGTGACAGCACTACCGTTATCACCATGGCACAGCATGCACTTCTATTACACCAGAAAAACTAAATTTTACAGAGTTTTATGAAAAGAGATGAGTGAGAGAATTAGGGAGCAAGGAGCAAGAAAGGGAAATGGGAGGTGGAAATAAGGTAACATTAGCAAAAACACGTTCTGCAGAAAACATTTTCGCTGAGTACCAACAAACTCAGACGAAATTAACAGGCACTAAAGATGCCCAACACGTTGAAGTATCTGACTGGTGCATATCACAATATACCACTTACTATTTTTCTTTCCCTTTATACTTAGCTGGATGTCATAATAATCTTCTATTCGTTCAGATCGATAGTCTACGTGTTTGCATTGGATATAAGACTGTAAAGATAAAACAAAAACCCCATAGAATTTCAATGTATACAAGTAACAGCTAATTTAAATTATTTTTTAAAAAAATAAAATTTAAGCACATACCACCATCTTCCCTCTGAACAATTTAGGAATTGTGCCTTCTACACACGTGCCCTTCATTTTATTTTCCACGTTATCAAGCAGCTGCAAGAAAAATTAGTTTTTACATAGGATAAACCTGCAGTTTTTGAATTTATTCATCGCATATGGACAACTACTTCACTGATTATACTCTAAGTTACTTGTACAAAAATGAAATGTTAGTCTGTTAGTGATGGCATCTCCTTTGTAGCCCTTTAAATCCCCATCTTGCCCTAAAATCTGCGCTGAGGACAACTCCAGCTACATTCCCTTTGAGTCTCGAAAAGGTCACAAATGTAACAACACACTTGCATCTTCAAAACTACATTTCTCTATATAAGGACCACTAAGGTATGTTCCATTTATTTTCAACCTTCCTTATCCTGTACAAATTTCTCACCCACAAAAGGCCACAGTCAATCCCATTCTTAAAAACAAAAAAGAAAGAAACCAAAATTCTGTATCTCAGAGGCCTAATTTAAATGAATCAGTGCTGGTGTTACTCAGATTATATATATCTGGTGTTACTAAATTATATTACACGCACACGACATCGAAAGACAACATCATACATCACAGGCAAGTAAGAAATAGTAAAAACATACCACTCGACATAATTCCTGGACATCATGTTGCATGAAGCTGTCCAAAGTTTCCCACCTTTGCAAGGCAAATTAATACAAAATTACTAAACGTCGACACGTTACAGCTCAAAGGACATTTGTGTGGTTTCTTTGCCGATCAAGAATTTAAGGCTTAGCAAGACATAAAGACTCCGAGACTTAGCAGTGGCTGATTCACATGGTTTTTTTTTTAGTTCTGTAGCATTTACTTAGCAGGAAGAAGGGGCAGCAGTGAACCTGTGGGACATTCTGGCAGCTGCCCTGTGCCCACCTGCCTTCTCGCTCTGTGGGTCTGGGGTCGGGGACTGGGAAGGCAGCCGGAGACGGCCGAAGGGTCCAGGGCCAGGCTGTTGCCAGCAGAACAATTCTTCCTGTCTACAACCTAGTCTCGGGTCACGTCAAAAACAACTCTTAAGAAAAGGCCTGGGAGCCATTCAGCGCTGTCAGAGTGGTTTCCGCAGCGTGCTTCTAGCTGCCTTTCTTCCGAGGGCCCTTCAGGTGCAGTCAAGTAGCAGGCAGGGATTATTCCAGCACATGAAAGGAGGTAAATGGATTTAAAGGAAATGCTGGCTCCTTTGTGCTCATCTAAACACTTCATCCTGGACCCACGGCAACTCCAAGAACACAAGGAGACATCCAGCTTCCTGAACTGCCCACGTGCAAACACTCCGATGTGCAAACATGCTCTTTTTCAACAGTCACCCCCCAGCACTAGGCAACAAGCCAGGTTTAGTGCAGGCTCTAGCTCCAGCACGAGGTTCAAGTCGGGCCCTTGGAGGCACAAGGACTGGGGTGATCAGGGCAATACTAACAGGATCTTGCCCTCCCACTCTCTTCTCCGTGACTCGCCACCGCTGTCACGCGGCAGCATACTACTGCCCAAAGCATGCCAAAACAACTGGGGGGGTCCCACACTTGAACAGTCTGAATGAAGTGATCTGTCGGATAATTAAGAATGGGAAAAAACTCTCCTGGCTCCCTAGGCTTTAAACAGCAGCAGCTTTAAAGGACAAAATCTACTATCAGGATAAAAAAGGGCTCCTTCAGACATTGGCATCACTTGCTACTGAAAGAAGCTAAACTTAGTTAGAAACTCACAATATCCAATAAAAAGTTACACTCTACACAGTGTCTAGGCAGGTCTCAAGGTCAGAAATCCCTCTGTGATTCAACGGCGGGAGGAAAATCAAACCTCCAAATGAATTCAAAAGTTCCTCCCCAAGAATGTGGGCATGACCACATTTGTAAAATCTTGTCCTCAGATACAGAATTAAGCATCCACAACACCCTGAGGACAGGTCTCCTCATGCTGCTGAAGATGACACAGTTGGGATCTTAAGACGAAATATTTACGGTATCAGCAAGTCTGTCCAGTGCAAGAGAACAGCAGGAGCGCTGATCAACTAAATACACTGTGCTGGTAGGAAGTGGGTATGACCAGTTTTTATAAGCACACAACACTGAGGTAACCTCAGTATTACCAATTTCATTTTAAAATTCCCCAGAAGGGTGAGAAGGAAAGGTTACAAAGACACAAGACAGCAAAGAGTCTGATCAGGAGCCGACCCCAAGCTTTATCAGAAGAGGAGGGATGGAGACTAGGACAGCTATGTGGAGAAGAAGATACAAATTTCCTACAGTTTCTAAATTAAGAAATAGTTGTAAATATTACTGCAAAAGAATAGTCTACCAATACAGTGCAACAAAGTAATGAGAAATACAATCTTTTTGACCAGTTTTTGATAAAATCCCACTCCACGCTTACACAGCACGCAAAGAGAAGCTTGTAAAGGTTATGCTAATCTTTATCTTCTGTCCCAATTTGTGTTCAACCAAAACATCAAGCTAGTTTAAAATAAATACCAAAAACCCAATACCAACACCCTCCATGCAGCTATTTCGTATAATTCAATGTCTATGTCTAGATAGTCTAGATTTCAAATGACACCATGTAACAGCATCTCACAAGAAGTCCCACTAGATTGAAAAAAAAGACCAGGCAGTGAACTGGATACTGGGCAAAAGTGAAAATAAAGAGGAAGCCTTTTTGTAGATGTTTTTGCATCAGACAGTTGTCTTGAGCTTTAAATCACTACACAAAATACAGCGCTGCATGCTTCTAAATTGTGCACAGGCAAAAACATGCCATAAGAAAACGCTACAACAGTCAGCAATGAGAAGGAAAAATATGGAAGTGTAAAGTACTGCTATTTCTCTAAGTTTAAAACAGATTTCTCCAAATTTAAAAAAGACATTAATGACACATAAAGCCCAATGTTTCAACACCATATTTTGTCCTGAATTTTACTGAAGTCCAATGCATTGTACAACTTTCAGGTAACAGGTAAACTACAACCCCGCTAACTAAGAGCTGTGTTTGACTGTGTACCACTCCGCCCCCCCAGAAGAGTGACATTTGAATCCTGTCTTTAATACTGACTATAGATAAAAACCCATCCAAGTAAACTAAGAAAAGTTAGCAAGTAATATAGTGTTATATTAACGCTTCTCTGCAACTCTCTAGAAAGAGCCTGATTTAAAGAAAACCGTTTTAAAAGAAAAGCTTTATGAAGGCTATAATAGCACAATAAATAGTTCAAGTTTGTGAACTTACCCAAAAGATTTTGTTAACTTTTTAGTTCCAACTGGTTTGTCACTATGTTGCAGCTCATAAAACACTCTTTGCAATGCTAAAGGAACACTTTTGGATGAATCATCTCCTTCTGTGGGCATCATGTACACTGCCTGAAAAAACATTTAGTTCAATTAGTATCAAAGGAGAAGTTTATTGCTCACGTTGTTTAACACATTCTTTCCTCTTCTGTGACTTCCTTCACATAAATCCATTTAATCACAACTCCAAAAGAGCCTGAAAAAACCCCTCATGCTGTAGTGTAAAATCATTTGTTGTCCAGAATGACTCTAGAAAGGAGAATGGCTAGAAAGATGTGAGCAACAGATTCCAGTCCTGGTTATTTTATCTAAATCACTCCCTTATTGCACCCTAGAAAAGCAAAAGCACTGAACCATTCAACACCTCCAAACAACTGCTCACGCCTGGTACGTCTACGCAATCACCCCAGTAGGACCAGCTGCACCGATAAACACTATGGGCTTCTGAAAATAACTTCAGTTTTGTGCTGTAGCTTGGCTGTATGCAAATATTGCCACCTCCTGTATGGAATAAATTTTAAAAAACAAACAAAAAAGCCCCACCGAACCAAACCAACCACCACACGAAACCAGAAAGGACAAGAAAATGAAAACAGAAGTCACCCCCACGGCAAAAAAGGATGTCAGAAGAAGCTTTGAGATTCCCCAGTACATTAATTTCTACTTAATGTCATCGCTGTCCAGCAAATAAACAGCTTAACAATGCAATTCCTGATTATACCGATCTGAGAAGGATGGAGAACAAAGAACCTACACAAATACACCAAACAGGGATTAGGCACTGAAACCAGATCTACTTTTTACACCAAGAGTAGCGCCCAACATAGCTCAGGAAAACGAGCAGCAAAGTAAAGGTATTTACAGGGAGACAGATGGTCCTTTAGAAAGGGACAGACAACACGAGGGAAGGATAAAATAAGAAAAAAGGCAAAAGTTAAGAAGTTGGCAGGTCAGTCTTCTATTCCAACTTTGAATATCCACACATTTTCTCAAAGTGTGGCAACATAACTGCTTAGAAGAAAAATACAATAACAATCAGCAGAATAACTGCAGTAATATGATGAAATAAAACAATTTTACCAAAATATCAAACAATTTCATAAAGAAAGCAAAACCCTTATGTTCAGACAGAAAAACACTGGCTAATTATGCAACTGTAAAGCAGTATGACAGTTCATATTACTTTCTCTTTTAAATTTTAAATTTCATTTCCAAAATTTAACAGTAAACAGACCATCTAAAGCAGAATCATGACTGAACACTAGTAACCTCCAAATCTGATGTTTCTACTTAGTTGCAAGCTACATTGTTAACAGCAATTTCAAAAGAATTCTAATCGATGAATGAAGAAAATGATTTTTAATTGCTTCTCTAGTTTTATTCTCCAAACACAGATTTGGTTTAACCATGCTGATCTGGGCAAACTCCAAATACCAATAGCTAAAATTTTACCTTTGATTTTACAAGGAAAAGTTAATTTTTCCTTTAAAATACAAACACAGCAAAAGAACTCAGCATCTTGCACAGTTAACCACTACCTGCCACTCATTTATGAGGTGGTCTTCACTGGTTAAAGGCAGAAATGACTGAGTCTCAAATCTTCCAAATCTCTATAATCAGCCACTGTTCATTGTTCTTAAAGTCCCACAGATGCTTTTTAAAAAGCAAATATATATGTATATATATAGAGAGAGAGAGCAAGCTTCTTGCTATGTTTAAACAAATAGAAATAAGAAATGAAAATCAAGTAATGAAAGAATTAAGTATAGCCAGAGCTGATATGTTTTCATAAAATAAATATTAAAATGGTAAATATTCTTCATAACAAACCAAGATGATGCTAAAGCCAACCTGGTGGTTGCCTCTTCCATCAAAAAGGTATACAAAGGGAGTTCCAAATACTTTGATAATTAAGCAAAATCAGATCCTTTGCATTTAGTTCCTATTTGGTTTCCTCATACACCACCTGGACAATTAACTCCTTTCCTACATCTCTCAAGTATATCAAAATAAACATTCACGATTTACTTATGATTCCTACATTCCAGCTGTCATTGAATAAAGACACCAGTTTTATTTCTTCTGAAATTCTAAAGGTTTTACTACAAACCGAACATTAACACATAACCTTCTTTGGCTCTCTGTTCTCGTTGTGTATATAAGCAGTATTGAAGCCCATTTCTCAAATACTATCCTCTACAAACCTTCGCTTTTATGCCTTATCCTCCCGAACTCTGAAAGCCAAGATCAAGGCATGAGGCATTTTGATCCATTTGAAACAAGCAGAATTAAACAAATAAATTTTTAAGTTAAACCCCTGACAAGCTCCCTCAGGAAATAAACACAAAAGAGTGTCCAGGACGTGTATAGGCAATGGCTATAAGTAGCAGACAGAGAGATATGAGAAAAATTGTAGATATTTACATGGAAAAAGAATGCTATGGACAAGCTGCTTTAAGTCAAGGCATTTACTTGAAGAAGGGTAAAAACCACTGTGTATGAAATTCCAAGGTGAGGTAGAATATATTGGATAACTTGAGGAGAGCAAGACCTGGGAGCAAGGTACTGGGCCAGTGTTTAGTTATAGAAACACTCTGCAACGTTCTCATCAATTGTAGGGAATTATTCAAGGGAACTGGCACAGAAGACTCAAGTCACATCGCCCAAGATCAAACCTTGGACCCACTGGGGAAGGTACCACTGCCCCTTGCCTGGGTGGCCTGTATTTAAGCACCCACTGCCCAGTCCCAGGCAGACAAATAGAGACATGCTCTGAAGATAAAGTTCCTCTGCTTTCTTCCCCACCACTGAAGCCACCTGGTTGCTAACAAAAGGAGGTCTCATTTCCAGTGCCCAAGAACCTCCCATGTGCTGTCTGGAAACAGAGCAAAGAAGAAAGGAGCTCTCCATCAATCCCCACCCACGCTTCCCCGGGGCTCCTTCACTGCTTTCCCAGCTCTACTCCTGACAGCAACTTCTCCGTTTGCAAAGCTCTAAATAACAGCATCATGATTTCTTCTAAGCAAGGAAGATTAACACATACACAAAAAAACGGAAGTGATGATAAACAATCTGAGGATACCACACATTTTATTTTACTTGGTTTTAAGAGGAAAAAGTTTGCTCCAAGTGAAAAATAAATGTTGTGGGAATTCATCTTTTCAGGCAAGACTACTACTGATTCTTCCTTATCTGTAATACTAGCAAATGAGTATTAACACTGCCTGAAACTGCCAGGGTAGTCTGTTCTGTTTGTAGGGTCTCTGAAAACCCGAAAAGCAAGCAAAGAATTGGCCATTTCAGGCAATGTCCAGGAACATTTCCATAAAGGAAGCTGCAGTTCCCAGCTAGTAAATCAAGCTTTCTCACACGGTCACTGTCCAGCTAACAACACCCCCTTAAAAGCTGGTATTTACTTTGAGGGCTGGGCGAGAAGTACAGGGGATGCCTGAAAAGATCAGTTCAGTTGAAACAAATCTGTATCACAAAAAGAATTTCTTCTTCAGAGAGCAAGATAACTTCAGGTTACGTATTGATTTACTGACTGCAAGACAGTCTTGAAAGAAACTACTCAATTGGGTTGGATGTAGCTATTATAAAAACACATTTTTCTTTCACGAGCAAAGTGAAGTTGTCCAAAACCATAAAATTCACAAACGTTATGAGGGTTGAGCAAAAAGCACAGGTATTATAACGAAAGATAAACTGAATGAGTAAATTATACCTCTTGCAAAAAAGAAACAGGTGCATTATGTAAAACAAGTCAAGTATTTAGTCCTGGTGCATGGCTTTGGTAAGGGCTCAGTTACAGTCGACTCGAAGTAGATGTGCTATTTTTTGCAACGCTTCAGAGTAAGCAGCATGTCGCAAAAGAGAGAAAAAAAGAAATCCCAACTGGAACACTTACATGCCAGAGTGATATAAATAATAAGATGGTGGAAAATTTAAGACAGTGGCAAGTAGGTACATTAAAAAGAGAAACTTTGAAGAAATGAAAGCTGAATGAAAATGGAACAACTAGTATATACAAGAGAAAGCCTAGGTCAGAACGGTTCATTTTCACTAAAAAAGATACAGTAAGTGCAGGAACATGCAAGAGGATGAATTAGGATCAGTAGGAGGCTCCAGTAAACTAAATGGTGCCAAGTTAATTATTTTCCCTCAGCCACGCCCAATATCAAGTCATCAGTTATGTTTTTATCCCATTAAGGCTACTGTACTATTTTAGAATAACACATTACTTTGTACATTTCAGTCTGGGTTTGGATGAGATACGGATTAGGCTGCTATTTAAAGCATTTCTTCATTCCAGTACAGAAATAACACCTGCAGTTATTTAAAAAGTATGAAACAAATATGAAATTAAGTTGTTTAAAGTACTGAAATTGTAACACTGTCCATCACTACAAAGACTTTAATCATAATAACAGAAGGTTTAACTGCATAATCTGAATTACAAGATGGAACAAGTGAATTACAAAGGTCTTACACGTTTATCTTTTCACATTGCTTATGGGCTGAGAAGTTATGACTGACCTCCCTATTTAACTATTTCAAGAAAGGGAAATTACTGCTGTCTCTCATCTGCAAGATGTTGTCATCCTTCCGCTGCCCAACAATTCAGAGCAACATTTACACGTAACACAGTCCGAGAGACACCCCTTAAGCTAGAACTTCACCAGGTACTCTGCTCTCACAAAAACATAACACATGATGTTTAACAAACTATGAAATAGAGCTTCCTGCACTCAGCCCCAAGATGTGCATCATCGTCTAAGTCACAGCTCCTCTAAAAGGACGAAGGAAGCAAAAGGAATCTACAGCTCTGTTTTGAAGCATTTATAAATATAATATATTGGATACTTCAACTAGCAATTAGCAATCTCATTTTCTTTCACATATTAATTACCTTTCGTAGCTGATTCGTGAAAAATAAAGTCTGTAACAAACTGTTCATGTAACAAGTTGCTCCCTGGTTCTTTAAGCCAACATATCCCGTGTGTTTCTTTGAATCCCACCTAGAAAACAGTTAGTGGTTACAAACAAGGCACTTTTATATTAACTCTAATAAAGCGTGTTCTAAGGCAGCGCTGCTGGTAGAGACCAGCTACTCTCCATTGCTACTTCAGGTTCAAATCAACTGCACCCCTGCCTGCCAGTAACAACAATCCTTGCAATGACAAGCTTTGCGATTTTGTTCGGTTTTCTTTTCAAAGATGTTCTATATGGCCGACCAGTTATTTATTACAAAAGTGTACTGGAACCTGCACTTTTAAGGGCAAGTTTGCATTCCAGAACGACTGTTTTGTTCCCAAGTGACATGAAGTAGAGCAATTCAGATGAGACAGTTGCTTTAAACCTGCTGTGGCGAGCTAGACAGCAGAGTCACCTGACTGTGTCTGAACCCCCCGTCAGCTGTAAGGTCAGAAACACTGCAGCTAGATTCGCAGGGGTGTTAAATCACAGACCAGTCCATACAGAAGTTAAAGTGCCATAACACTGCGCTGATGAATGCAAATGAAAACTTAACCTATGCAAAAACCTCTGTGTGACTACCAAAAACTAGTGCCGTGTGAGAATTCATCCCTTAACTGTGATAAAGCCAGAATATCTACTGAGAGGTACAAAGGTTAATAACGCAAAACACTTGCACAATCTCAAGCGACATAAAGATATTAGAATTAAGAATTTTATTTGTAAACAAAGATACTTACGCCACTCCGTGCGGAGCATCTGCTTGAACATAGACTTCAAAAGTAACTTTGTCCTCTTCTATAAAGCCTTTTTCAGGATCAGTAACTTCCTGTAAAGCAGGAAT
>NW_009719807.1:34913-45796 GCF_000703405.1 Apaloderma vittatum
ATGAACGTGAAAACTCGAGCTTGCAACATGACTGCGTTGAAGCACCCAGTTAGACATTACTTTCTATTTCCGAGCCTGAGCTATCTGTAAGAGTAAACTGAAGAAGAATAACTGAAGGACACCAACAAACTGAAGGACACCAACAAAGCCAGTTTTCAGCTTAAGACATTTTATCTCTTTTTTAATGTCTCAATACAGGAAACTTTCCCAGCTTTTAAGAATCTGTAGTACTTTTTCAACTTTCTGTGGATAGTAAGAGGTGGCAATCAAAGGCTCTGCTTGTTCTGGACAGTTTTCCAGACAGATGAAAATTGAAGGGCCCAAGCTTTAAAAACACTTAAAAAGTTGTCTCAACATAAGCCTCAGTATTATTATTATGTCATTAAATATTTGTACACATATAGAAAAACCCCATGGAAATGTAAGAAAAGCTATTTTGCTTCAGAATGACATTCACGCAGTGAAAACTAAGAACAAGCATTCCAATAAAAGGAATTAAATAATCCCTCGTTATCTTCCAGACATAAAGCAATCTACAGTAATTGAGTAAAGAAATGTACGAGAGACTGAAAAAGAATCTACAGCAATGACAGAAAAAGAACAGCTTGGAAAACAGCCCTTTTTCTACAGGCTTCTCAGTATTCAGGAGCACAAGTTCAAAACTGCTCCTATCTAGCAAGAGATTAATACACATCCAATTACTTACACTCCAGGCCATGAAGTTGGAAAAGCCCCAGTCATTTTCCTTATGAAAGAACAAGTGACTAATACGACGACTGAATGATTTTTCATCATCCTTGTAGTTTATTATCTTGAGAACTGCTTGTGCATGACAAGACCATGACCTATAAATACAGAAGAAACATCGGAGGCTCATTCAAACCTAAGTTTTTTACAGTCATTAAAATACTTTCTTCGTTAGGGCTTTTTGGTACATTACTTTCACATCTAGGATTTATTTTTTTCTTATTAGATGTTAAGATTTGGTTAATTGTTATTGAAGGCAGGAATCCATGGGGCTTTCTGAAGCCACGTTATGAATGTGAAGCTTGAACGGACATTTTCTGCGGGCAACAGTGTCATCAATAAAGAACTGACAAGCAACTGCAGGCAACAGTGCTTTAAGAAGGCAACTGCTCTCTGAGGTGAGCCTTTGCTAATCTATCTCAAAGCAGACGGACAGGCCAACTCAACGCAGCCCAGGTGTCTATAGAGTGGGATAACTCAGCCTTTGGCTAAGGGAAGAAGGGGGCAGTTCTACCCTTGCACAGAATAAACTCCCCACCTTTCTCAGCAGCATGTCTTTGTGACCATATCATCTCAGCTGTGCAAGGGGATCAGACTGAACATCAGTTTAGAGTAGGGCTTGTCACTGCCTCGTACAGTGGTGCTACTGCTTGCTTAGCTCCACCAGCTGCACCATAGTTGACACTTCTGAAGATCATATTACCCTATTCCTGTGAGTACTTGCATGTGAACCACTTCTATGGCTACCTAATACACTTAGAACTTTCTTCTTTACCCTTGAAAGCTCATTTTTCACATTACAAAAAATTACAGAAAAGAGCGATTTCTTATTCAGAGCAAACTACAAGCTGTGTGAGCCCTGGTGCAAGAATGGTCACCCTAAGGGGCAGGATCCCTACGAGGGGTCTGCACTCTAGCTGGATAAGCCACAGTAATGCCCCATAAATTTGTATTTATCCTTTTAAATTTCTGTATTATTTACAAAAGTGGTCAAAGATAGCAAATTTTGATTTGCAGACAGGACTCCAAGAACATGCATGCGTTCATATCTCGCTTTATCAGCAACGAACTCTTTAAAAAGAGATTACTGACTCGGACACTGCTCTGCCTCGGCTGCTAGCAGTTATCTGCTTACACAATTTACGGGGCAAGATTTAGAGCAGGGTTAGAGAAGCTCCAGTACCATTTCCATGTGAAATAAACCTAGGACTTTTCCCATGTCAAGGAAATTGTCAGTCAAAGACTCCCCCCTGGCAATTAAACAGAAATATACCTGAATTCTACCACAAACTTCTAGCTACACAGGCTCCTTTTAGCTGAAGAGAGGCATACTCTTATGCTCTGGGATTTAGACAGGTGGGGTGAAAGTGGAATTTAAGCCCTTGCAAGAATTCTTTCCTCTCACAGAAAGCTAGGTAAATTTTTTTAGATGTTCGTATTTCTTGCGATACAGATTAATTAGTATCAAATGAGGACTTGGACAATAAAAGGGTCTTACGTGGAATCAGATTCGGCATTGCATTGAAGGAAGAATCCTACGCTTTTTTGGTGCGGTCTGTCTGGGTAGAGTCGTGGCATAACCATGATCTTCCACGGCAAATTCCGTACGAAGCAGGGAGGACTGAGAACCGACTCACTCAGTCGGTTGAAGCGTTCGACTGTAAACTGAAACGTTGCTTCCGATCGCCAACTTGTATCTGTACACAAACAAAATTATTTGAAAAATAATTTGTTCCTCACTCCAAAACATTGTTTTCAAATACACGCAATATGGTCACGTTTTACGTAGTGGGATATTGGAAGCAACAAAGGGGAAAAAACCAAACCAAAACAACAATAAACCCTCCCCCACACACACACCTGAGAAGCACTGAACTCCTTAGCAACTGAAGTTTCAGTTTTTTCATTTTGTAAAACGCTGCAACACCATTCAGGAAACCAGACCGTTGGAAGATACATTCCTTTTGTACGCTATTTGCTTAAATAATTCTTCGCCACTAGAATTTCCTACCACTTAAGTTTCTTCTAAAGCAGCGGGTACCGTGAGACACAGACATCAAGCGCTTTACAACATAAACCACAGCCCACTCTCACTCCTCTCGCTGTGCAGTGTCTTCCCAGCCCAGCCTAAATCTGCTCCTCACATGAACCAAGATGTGCAGAGGATTTTCACTTCTCCTATAGATAAGAAGTCACCATGTATTTGCTTTCTGCTTGCGGCTATCTTTTCAAAATAGGATGAACCCCACTGGTCAGTTGTTGGGGTTTTTTAAATATCTCACACCAGGTTGATGAAGAACAGCTCAAGAGTACGGTCCGACACTCCTTGTGGCACGTGAAAATTTTGAGATTTTCAGTGGTCTAAATCAAAAAGTTAAATGAGACACTACTATTTTAAATAGCTTATTTTGCCACACACAATTAAACTAATTTTACCTTCTTCCCACATCCCCAGTTCTTCATATACCACAATCTGTTCTGTTGTACACAACTCTAACAGGGAGTTGGAGACCGCGACAGCTTCAGGAAGGCACAAGGCCGGGTTCTCTTCCGTGTGACATGTCCCACATTGTACACAGGCAGCCGGACCTGCAACTTAGCCCAACATTTTTACAGGGCAGGCACGAAGCACAGAGTACGCACAAACACTCCCCTCTTTCTCTGTCCTTCCGGCTAAGGCCTGTGTAACACAGAAAGATTTGCTACTGGGTGGAAGGAGTCCGAGTTGCATGTAGGGCAGCAGAGAGCACCCGTGGGCACACGGTCACTCCTCTCACAGCACCCATGGGCAGTGCGCTACAGGTCACACCCGAAATCGAAAGCACTAAGGTACGACACCAAGCCAGAAACTGGATTGTGACACTACGTGTCGAGGCGTGCAGTACGCAACAAATCCATTGTTTTTGCACATGCAAAGCAGTCGCTCACTCTGAGAGCTTCACATGGCACTAGAGAGAGCCTTGAATGATTTTTTTAAAAGACACGTGAATCTTGGTTAATACCTTACTAAAAAAAAAAAAAATTCAAACCCTCTTGATTACAACATGCAAATGGTGTAAGACTATACACTTCAATATCAAAAATTAACAAGTTTTGTCCACAACTGCCAGGGGCAGATTCCATCCTTCTCCCTCGCAAAATGGTTTTCTTGAAGCAGTTATCCTACTTCTGGATCTTGATCTTGGCAACATGGTTAATCTTATTTGCATATAGCCTGACAGCTCTAAACATTCACAATTATCTCTTGGGAATAACAGTACTAGAGTAGACACCACCTTCCTCTCTCCTTTACACCTGCAATGATCTCTGCGTTACGCTGTGCTGTCAGCATCCTCACTAACAGGAGTTCAGAGGATTATTTTCTCCTCTTTTCCCCTACACGTAAGTGTAGCTAACGAGTAGTCTACCGCCTACGTAAAAACTGTCCCCTGCCCATTTTACCTACTCACTGCCTGCTGACAGAGTAGAGAGCTGGTCTTCTGCGAAGCAGAGCCAGACAGGCTGCAGCCAAGAGCTGTACGCTCTCCAGCTTGATTCGCAGGCAGAATCAAAAAAAATCCGTAACACGGTTAACAACTTAAAAATCTTGTATCATGCGTATCCTGAAACAGCTCAAGACCGCCTGCCTACACACGGGCAAGATCAGGACTTCTGGGCTTAGACTAGCTTCTGAAAAAAATGAGCCAACCAGGCTTGCTTTCTGCCTCCTTTGCTGCAGCTTTTAGAGCACTCAAGAACAAGGATGCAGCAGCGCTGCTACGGTGTCAGCTAAAAAAGGCAGCCCACGCAGCATCTGCAGATGCTTCGGAGAAAGTTTGCCTATATTTCTTGATTTCTTTTCAGGAAAGTCTGCGCATGAGAGCTCACCAGGGAAAGGTACTATTTGCAGCAAACTAGTGAGCAATCACTAGTAACTACTCCACAAAAATGCAGCCTCATAACATGGGTCAATCCTGAATCAGAAGTTGCTTTAAAAATACAAAATGCTACCCTCCTCCAAAATAACCACCTTCCTCTCCTTCCAGAAAGCCCATATTTTTAGCAAGTATAATCCATTTAAAACATGAATCATATCAAAAAACCAAAGTTTAAAAAAACGTGATGAGTATTCTGAGCACATAACTAAATAAAACTTTTTTCCACCACCGCAAAAATGCTCACTGGTTTCAAATAAAAGAACGCAACTGGCAGCAGCTGATCTAGTACTGACTGGCAAATAAAACTTCTATAAATCCCTGAACTACCAATATCACACATGATTCCTGAACACAAAGTGAAAAGAACAGACTGAGTTTGCACTGCTTGGTGGAGTTACATGCAACAGATTATATTTACTACATGGAGAAGATTTTTTCACTGATGAGATGAATGTCACATTGAGCACTTGATACGACAAAGATCCTTCAAATCGGAGATTCATTTTAAGATTGAAGTACTTATTTAAATGTTTATACCTTTGAGAAAAGTAGACTTCTTTATTCTCTTCGTAAATGTTACCTTTAAAGTACATTGACGTTATTAGAATATTCTGAACCTGAATTATTAATGGGGAAACTGGCTGAATATTCTATGAATATTTTAGTAATGATCCAAATACAGCCTGCAATAGGAGCGTATGGCTAAGACTGATGCTTCAGAAAGCCTCCTAGCCTCTGCAATTCCTCACAGAAATGAGACGTCAGTAGGTAATTGCAAAGCTGTGAGTTTATGTTTAGCTAGGGACCTTCTGTTTGAACTTTAACTTCTAAGAGAATTTATTCTATGTGCTGCTTCAAATACTGATGCACTTGCGAACAAAATTCGATCGGAACCCTGCTTTTATTATTTTTTATTTATTTGCAGAAGCTGCTATTCCAGCTCAGAAAGCCTGGTTCGTTAAGTCATTCTCTGTGCAAAACACAGCACATGCCTTCAGCTAGTTCCTTTTAATTGCTAAGGCACCACACATAGCAACAAGAGGCCCTAGTCAAACCACCTGGGAGAACACAGCCTTAGCTCCAAGTCCTGCTGGTGGTCCACTGCTCTCCCCGGTACCTGCTCTTCACAAGGTTAGTTGCCTAGCGAAGGAGACGAGAGCTACGCTCTTTTCCAATCTTATCAGTCATTGTTTTTTGTGCTAAGAAGGAAGAATCAAAATCAAAAGCCTCTTGAACTCAGAAATTCACCAGAAAGCTGGTTTCTATGATCCAGCTGGAAGCATCAATCTTTTATCCTACTCTTCGCCTCCTTCTCAGGAACCATTAAACTCATTAAGATTTTCACTGAAACAGTATCTAAATTCTCTTCATGCATTCTTCATCAGCTCAGATTGATACCACTTGCTATGAGTAACAGCAACAGAAAACAGAGCGTGTTTATCAGAGGCCAATGCCTCCTTCCTTTTTTTCCTATCACCGAGCTGTCCATTATACACGTACATCATACTGCAAACCAGGATGAAGAGAACAAAGAGCAAGAGAGCAATTGCACTGATGTGTAAATAATGCAACAGCAAGCAACTAATCTGATTTACCAGACTTGGAAAAGAAGCATCATCCACTTACGTGATGCAAGTCTTCAGGAATGTTTTTGCAACTGCAACCTTTTGCAATAACATTATTTTCTATCTGTATCAATGTAGAGCTGTAACAGCACCAAGCTGTAGCCAGACACTCCTTATTCAAATATGATAATAAGGAACTATTGGAGTATTGCTTAATAATCACATTTTAGCCCTGAAAGATGTCCCACAGCAGAGGAGACCAAAGCTCCTGACCATACTGAAAGTCCACAGAGACATAAGCACCACCATAAACACTGAAACCTTCACAAGTCTTTTGCTGAAATACCTTCAGATATTTCCTTCCCTCCCACAAAACCTTCATATCCAGTTAGCAGAGGAGTCAAATATTTAGTGAATAACAGAAACTGTTTTACAGTAGCTTTCTGGTTAAAAAGCCCATGTTACTGTGAATGAAGAGGGCTACATCTGATTACTTGTCATCCTCGGTATGGCCTGGGTTTCATCAGCTGCTTCTGCAGCTTAAGTCCCTTTTGTTTAATTTGTGCAAGTGTGTACAGACCAACTTCTGGGCAAATTTTTGTACTAATTGACCAATGTGGTATCTACTGGCTGTACTGGTAGCAAACACTATCAGGCTTTCTACCTATAAGAATTATTACCAAGAACAGAGGTTCAACAGAGTTATCCTTGCCAGTCAGTGTCAATCCACATGATCTTGCCTTGCCACCCTCCAAACGCCAGGGCCCAACCAAGACAGTTAACATCTTGCCGTACCAGTAACTTGATTCTGATAAAAAGAGAACTTCCTATTTCAGTCTCAGTCAGTAACTAGAAGCAAGAAATCATAGCCCTCTGAATGAGATCAGGCAATCAGATTAAAAAAAAAAAAACCATAGGCTGTGCAGACCTCATTTTTCCTTTACTGTGAGAATCTGATCATAAGAAACTTCATCTTTGCCAATGAAACAGAGACAGTTCAATCACGAGATGCTTTTGTCCTGAATTTGAATCGTATCCTCTTAATGGAACATTACTATTTTTTATCAGTATTCTATTATATGTTCCTTGAATACATGAAAGTATAAGCAGTTTTTTTGAATTTTAACGTCAAACACTGACTTCTCAAACAAAATTTCATCCAACATTTTGCACGTATCTAAATAAATGTTTAAGCCAAGTTCTGAATGTACTCTCAAAAGACAGCATGAAATAAGGAATCAGAGAGGAACAAATCCCCACATTTTGTCTCCCTTCTCCCAATTACATTTTACTTAGTTCTTTGAAATAAGAGCAGACCGCCATATCCTCTACGAAAAGAAATATCATTGTTATATATGTAGTCAGAAAAACATACAGCCTTCAGTGAACTACAAACTCAATATCTTTCGTTAAATAAGCCCAGACACATCTACTTAAAAATTATTGAATCCTCTGTAACAGGAGAAACTATACACTTTTATTTTCCGTTAACAGACCAATGAAAAGATTTCAGCAACACACGTCTCCTTTTATTAACAGGACATCAACCCGTACTTCTTCCTTTGCATTTGCAAGCAAAACGGTGTCAGAGTTGGGGGGAAAAAATGTCCCTCAACAGAATAGTTACCACTGGCTTACCACACAAAACCAAAAATCGATCACAGCTGCCACCTGACAAGAAAGCAGGACAGAGAAGGATTCTAAACGCCCTGAAGGAATTGCATAACAGACAAAATTACTATGCAGCAAAGCAGTTTAAAAGGACAAAAATCTAACACTGGATATATCACTTTCAACAATTATTTTAAATGAATACCTAGAAAGAGTAAAAAGAAAAAAATCCCAAGCCTTCAGATGCCCAATCCTATTGTACAGCTACGTTAAAAGGATGCCTATACAGAAAGCCAGCAGTCGTAACTACAGAGAGTTTCATTTTTTTTAATGAGCTGTAGTTCAGAGGACACAGGTAAGTCATGGGCCATCTTATCCTCAGAAATCATAAAAATAAAGCCAGCAAACCACGTGTTTTTATCAAATATTTACTTACCATCTTCCATGTCCTCTTCAGTGTTGTTATGTCCATCAGCCATTGCTACATTCCCATTAATGACAGGATTTTGTGTAATTCTTGGAGGATCATCTGTATCTCCGGCTAACATAAAAAATTATAAAAAATCAGTCAGCTATATTAACATTTCTGTCTCAGGTACTGCTTATGAGACATAGAAATGTCACAATTTTGTGTAGAACAGTATCTACTTAAACTATAGCACAACAGCTGTACTGCTATGTCTAACTAAAATTCCTCAAACATCAAAGCAAAATTTCTGCATTAATGCAGGACACAAAGAACATAAATTGATTTTCAAGTTTTTCAAATGGCCTTATAGTCAGAATCTCATAATCAAGTCTCATTAAATAAAAACAAACTTTATATTACTTTTTCTGGCATTCCACATTCTTATCTAGATACAAGATTCTAATAGCAGACTTCTTAAATAAGCATTTTACTTGAAGACTTCTTCAGTGTTAGCGCTTTTATAAGGGAAAAAAATCCAGCCTAAATATTTAATCAAATGCAATTTTAAGATTTAAATCTCACTTGGGAAAACCTGAGAAGGAAATCCTTCACCATCTCAGGAACATTTTAAAGGTAATGTTCTCCAGTTTCTAGCCATCACTGCTATTAAATTTTGCTACAGTAACCATTTAAAACATATGCAAACATTACCAAACATGAGATACGGAACAACTCCAGGAACTAAACCCCTACTATTTCAAAGATGCATTGCTTTGACTGAACAAGCATATTGCTGATTTATCCAACAACCAAGTGTGGTGGTTTGGCCCTGATTGGAGGCCAGGAGCTCACCAAAGCCACTCAATCACTCCTCCTTTTTAGACGGACAGGGGAGAGAGAAGATATAAAGAGAGGCCCGTGGGTTAAGATAAAAGCAGTTTAACATAGCAAAAGCAAAGACCACATGTGGAAGCAAAGTCAAACAAAGATTATTCTCTACTTCCCATCAGCAGGTGATGTCCAGACGCTTTCCCAGGAAGCGGGACTCCAGTATGCATAGCAGCTGCTCCAGAGGACAAACACAAATAGTGAATGCCCCCTCCACTTCCCTCTTCCTTCTCGTTTTTATATCTGAGCTGACATCATATGGTATGGAATACCCCTTTGGTCAGTCTGGGTTGGCTGGCCCGGCTGTGTCCCCTCCCAAGATGTTGCCCACTCCCAGCCTACTGTTGGGGGAATGTTGGAAAACCACAGCCTCAGTGCTGTGTGAGCACTGCTCAGCAGTAGCCAAAACACTGGGGTGCTATCAACACTCTTCTAGTTACCACTCCAAAAACACAGCACCGAGAGAACTGCTGTGGGAAAATTAACTCCATCTCAGCCTGACCCAATACACCAAGCAACACCTCCTTTCATTGCCTGTGCATCAAAAGCCGATGGATCATTTCAGCACGATTACATGGAAGCAAATAGATTCTTGAATGAACCGTTTTTTATCACCTACCTTGAAACTGCAAAAGGGTAGATTTCGATTAGATATAAGGAAGACATTCTTCACCATTCTTCACTGGAATAGGTTGCCCAAGGAGGTTGTGGATGCCCCCTCCCTGGGACTGTGCAAGGGCAGGTCGGAGTTGGACGGGGCTTGGAGCAACCTGGGCTGGTGGGAGAGAGGTGTCCCTGCCCACAGCAGGGAGGCTGGAACTAGATGATCTTCAGTGACACTTCTAACCTTAACCATTCTATGAAATTCTATGACCTTATTAACATATACAAATATCTGAGGGGTAGGTGTCAAGAGGAAGGGGATAATCTCTTCTCAGTGGTGCCCAGCAGCAGAACAAGAAATAACGAGCTTAGAATATAGGAAGTTCCACCTCAACACGAGATAAAACTCTTTCACTGTGTGGGTGCCAGAGCACTGGACCAGGCTGCCCAGGGAGGGTGTGGAGTCTCCTGCTTTGGAGATTTTCAAACCCCGCTTGGATGCTTTCCTGTAGGACCTGCCCTGGGGGATCCTGCCTTGCAGGGAGGTTGGACTGTATGAGCTCTAGAGGTCCCCTCCAATCCCCAGCATTTCATGATTCTGTAACCCTGTTGCAAACATCTCAAGGACAAGCACGACTCCAAAGACGCGGATCAGGTCAGGTAAGTTTCTCTTCGATGCGGCTCTTCACTTGGATATTCCTACCACACTACAAACCACCCCCCCCAACGGCTTTTTTTTCAGCACCCTGGACAGAGCCCGGCCTGCCCACGGGCTGCCCCGCGGCTGGTGGGAGGGTCTCGCGGCCGGGGGTCCCAGAATTTGGGAACCACTGTCCCCGGGACCCCCCCCCACGGCCCTAGGCAGAAGCATGAACAGAAACAGATCAAGTTCGAGACTTACTTCTGGATGACAGCTACAGAAGATCATAAATGTAATGCTCCAACGCAGCATCTTTCGAAGCTTTCCTAGGGTGGAGCAACCTCAGAGGCAGGAGTGAAATGTCTGTGTGGAAACAGGCAGCACCCCCAACAAAGAGTCGCACCCTTCTCGTTACTAGCAAGCAAGCAAAAATCAAGTCTGATTTAAAGTCTTGATTTCAGAAGGTTGCCTTCTGAGCGATATGGCTGGCGAAGGCTCCTCTG
>NW_009719807.1:45827-75725 GCF_000703405.1 Apaloderma vittatum
GCCACAGCATGGTAGAACAGCCAGTTCATTATAAGAAAATTAAGGAGAGGGGGGCGAGAGCCAGCTAATTAGCAGAAAATTAAGGGAAGGGGACACATTGAAGCTCCGGTAACTCAAGAAGAGGGTAAGGGACAAAAATAGGAATAAGAAGGACAGATCAGTGAATTTGTTTCCATGACTTGCTTTTTTTTTTTCTTTCCTAAAAATGGAAATAACTTTACTGATCTTTCCTTTTTTTCTTTAAAAAAAAACCCCTTTTAACAGCAGCATGGTGAGAGTCTAACAAGGAAGCTGTCCTCTGGGTCACTTCTCCCCTACCTGGAAGCACAGAGCATGCCCACAGCAACGCAACAACTGCTTACACAAAATTAATACCAGGATTTTCTATTGGTTTTGGTACGTTATCATCAGGGCAACTTAGTATCTAGAAACTAATTGAAGCAAACACCTGAGGAATAGTAAGTTCTTCAGTAACAGCTCAACTGAAATAATGTTTTTCACAGAGGATTTAAATGTTGACAGTGTATTTTATAGGAAAAAACTGTCCTTAACTAAGAAAATAAAGAGCTTTCTATAAGATGCTGATCTACATTCTTCCAAAGTATGAATGGTTAGCAGAGCGGAGGCAGAAAATGCAGAAGAGATCACAGCAAAAGCAATCAAAAGATAAACAGAAGTAGCTTCTGAGAGATACAATGTAGTTTGTAAGATAAGCTGAACCAGGATGTATGCCAGTGCTACTTTTTCTGACATATATTGACACCCCTTTCGTAACAGCTGTCAGATACGTGACCCCGATAACACTCCTGAATGTTTTTTGCTTCTGTGAGCAAGGAAAATTTTTAACTTCTAACAGAATCCAACTATTACAGTCAATACTTTGCACAAACAAAACACAGTCCTTGGACAACAGATTTACTAGCAAGCAGTATGAGAACAGTTTTCAACTACAGCACTGAAAACTGGTAATTTATGCTTTCCTCTGCTGTCCTTAAGAGCTCACAGGAAAGAATTGTCAAATCATACCTAGATATAATTAAGAAACATGTTTTCCTTCACCTCAAGCAGAACGATGCCAAAGACTTTTTGAATTACACACTATAGTATTAAGAAATAGAAAAATACCTGTTCCCATTGGTCAGAAAAACCTCCCTACCAAACCTACTACTTAATACACAGTTGGTCTTTAACGCAGCTTAGACTACACCGTGTCAACAACACCCCCGTCACGTCATCTGACAGTTCCTAGACCAGAATACCCAGTTCTAATCCTATCCTTGGAATAAAGACACAGTCTATTAATCAACCCAAAGTTACTTTAAGCCACATAAAGGAAGAAGTATTACAACAAAGCATGAAGTGACTTCATGGATAAGGAATGCTTTTAACTCTTGAAATACAGTAAAGCAAAATATTAAATAAATATAACTTGCAATACCAGAATTTTAGACACTGTCAGAGTGTTTGGTGAAGAGCACTTAACTCTACCTCCCCAATATGCAACCCTCACAACTTTGTAGCTATTCTTTCATTACAAAAAAAGAATGCAGGCAACATGAAGAATCAGGATAACCATGTCTTCTCAAACATTTAACATTTCGGGTTCTACGAAGTTTTCTATCTGCCCATGCCACTGCATTAGAAACAAACAATACAGGTTGGCTGCAGTGTTTAAAAGGGGGTCTCTGCAGTTTGGAGGTTACCACACCTTTCAAAAAGAGGCATTTCAGATATTAGTGAGTTGGAGCAAAACAAGAGCTTTCACTTACTTACTGGAAGATGAGGAATGCTGAAATGAAAGCAAGTCTGTATACTGATGTATGCAACTGGAAAGAAATTGAAGCGCAACAACACAGTTTGGGAAGTTACTAAGAAGTGTCAGTCACCTTACACAGACAAATTACTGAATCATATATAAATGACTCTACAGGTACACACTTCACATTGCTAATTAACTAAGTCTGTCACTGAAGCGTTGAGACGAAAGCCTCAAAGTTATTCTGCAATTGATGCTGGGGGCAGGAAGACAAAATTTTCTGATACTACAATTTGCCACAGGATGACAGACTTTACAGAAAGTATTAAAAAAGAGTCTCCTTATTATGGACTATGACCTCAACATCATCATACTCAAATACTTGCACTGTTAAGTAATCAGAACAAAAATAGCACCGATGATTAAAAAAGACCGTACTCAAAAAAAAAAAAAGCTGTTCAGATGGATTCAGTTGGTTTAATAAGTTGAACTCAATGTCATCTAAAGAGATACTGCTCTACTGTTCTACTGTTCACAATAACTCAGATCTACAGGGAAGGAATCTCAAAGTTTGCTGTATTTTTTTCCTATTAATGAGAAAGTAGAGAAGATTTCGTCAGATCATCTGGCTTTTAGCACAACGTAAGTGCTGTTACAAGACTTGCCTCAGCAGTAAACACATGCTTGCACTCACACGTGCACAAAAGCTACAGAATGTCTCCACTATCGCAGAGATTAAACTATGGCAGAATTCTGCTACTACTCTGGCAACGACACCAGCAAGCTACTGATTACATCGGCTTCAGTCATGACTCACATCACACAAAACATCCAAATTTTGAAAGATTATCTGCATTGTTTGCCATTGGCCTTTGGATCCAGCAGCCACAGAGGAGAAACTGAAGCAGCCTCCCTAGCAGGTTCTGAAACATTTCTGTTTCCTTTTGAGGTTAAGGAGACCACAACGAAGGAGTAATAGTGATACTAAAAACTTGCTTACAATTCAGCACGAGCAACTGCCTCACGATGGAATTCACTAGTACCAAGTACTTTCACGTGCGGTTTGCACAGACCTCCCTGTGGAACTTCCACAGCTACCCCAGAAATGACGAGGGAGTTGTCCTGAGAGCAGGGGCAGCAGCCCAAAGAGATGTCAGGCAGTCACATTCACTGGCTGAAGACTCTGCCAATTCACTTTGTATCCAGGGTTCTGCCTGTAGGCAGAGCTGACAAGACAAGACTTTCTCCCCTGCTGCTGGACTAAGTGGACATGCCAGAATCAAAGCCTTCATAAAAGGTTGTAAAAGGTTTTAAAAATATTTTTCCTTTTTAAAATACAAAGAGAATTGTGTGTAAAAATATGATAAGTGTGTGTGTGTGTGTGAGAGAGAGAATTGCAATGGATGAGTAAAGCTGCAGTAAACACTGAGAAAAGGGACAACAAAAAATGTGCGGTGGTAGGAGGTAAGAATCAAGTCAGGCTATGTACGTCACAGTGAGAAATGAGCAAAGTCACTCTTGGAGCAATCAAATTACATCAGTATCGAAGGATATCAATTACATGCTGAACACACAGTCCAGATCCAACTTTGCACCTTGGTGCCAGAACTCACTGGACTGCTTGAAAGCAGAGGAACCCATAAGGACCCCCTGGAACAGCACCACCGAGCCACAGGTCCTCAGTGCTCTGCTAGGGAACTCCTCTGCAATCATGGAACATGCTACAACAGCTTTAAATGAGTTTTAGAAATTAACATTTTTAAAATACAACACTATTTTAAATACATCAAATAAGCCTCTAAAAGTTTTACTTCTTCAGTGCATAATTCTGAATGCCAGTCTTGCAAGGGTAAACCAGACAAGTGTAAAAAAAAATAATTTAGAAATCACCATTCCTAGAAATTATGATGAAAAAACATTCAGTCATTTTAAGTGCTATATTAAATTTCACCTCTTTTACCACTAAACTTTGCTATTGTAATTATTGGGCAGCATAATCAAGATATACAACTGAAAAACTCTTAAAGCAAGCAGTAAGTGCAGTGCCTTCTGAAGCAGTTACCAAGCTGTGGTGGTAGCAAAGACAACACGGATGAGACTCATTCATACAGTCACAGAATGTTGGGGGCTGGAAGGGACCTCTGGAGATCACCCGGTCCAACCCCCTGCGAGAGCAGGGTCACCCAGGGCAGGTCCCACAGGAACGCGTCCAGGCGGGTTGGAAAGTCTCCAGAGCAGGAGACTCCACACCCTCTCTGGGCAGCCTGGGCCAGGGCTCCCGCACCCCAACAGGGAAGAAATTTTGAGCTGGAACTTCCCATGGTCTAGCTTAAATCTGTTATTCCTTGTCCTATTACTGGGCTCCACTGTGAAGAGACCAGCAACTTCCTCTTGAACCCCACCCCTCACCCCTCAGATATTTCTATATGTTAATATAGAAACAATCTGCCTCACAGTCCAATCATCTGTCCCACATCTTTCGAGTTTTCCTACAAGGATGTTACAGGAGACAGCCTTAATGAAGTCAAGGTATATGACACCCACTGCTCCCTCTTCATCAACCCATTTGGTCATGCCTTTGTAGAAGGATATCAAATCAGTCAAGCAGGATTTCCCTTTAGTAAATCCAAGTTGGCTATTCCTGATAACCTTATTTTCTTCCATTTGGTTAGAGATGGCATTCAGAACGAGCTGCTCCATCACCTTTCCAGGGATGGAAGTGAGGCTGATTGGTCTGTAGTTGTCTGGGTCCTCCTTCTTGCCTTTTTTGAAGACTGGAGTGACACTGGCTTTCTTCCAGTCCTCAGGCACCTCTCCCATTCTCCATGAGTTCTCAAAGATGATGGTGAGTGGCTCAGCAACAACGTCAGCCAGCTCCTATCAGCACATGTGGATGCACCCCATCAGGGCCCATGGAGCTGTGTGTTTTCACTTTCTCCAAGAGGTCTCTCACCCAATCTCTACTGACCAGAGTGGAGTCTTCCCCACCCCAGTTTTGCTCCCTGACTTGTAGGGACTGGAATTCCTGAGGGCTGGTCTTCGGGTAAAGACTGAGGCAAAGAAGGCACTCAGTACTTTCGCCGTGTGTTACCATATCTCCCACCTTATTTAGCAGTGGACCCCACTCTTCTCTTTGATGTATTTGAAGAAGTTCTTGTCTTCTTTCACTTCCCTAGCCAGACTAAGTTCCAAGCGAGCCTTGACCTTTCTTGTCGAGTTTCTACACACTCTGGCAGCATTTCTATAATCCTCCCAATTAACCAGACCCTTTCTTCACATATTGTAAACCTCCCTCTTCCATTTGAGTTTTTCCAGGAGCTCCTTGCTTAGCCATACAGGTCTCCTGCCTCCTCTACTTGATTATTTTTTTTTCCAAGTGAATACATTTATCTTGAGCTTGGTGGAGGCAGAGTTTGAATACTGACCAGCTCTCTTGTGCCTCCCTACCTTCTAGAGTCCCAGCCCATAGGATACTTCTAAGTAGATCTTTGAAGAGGACAAAGTTAGCCCTCTTAAAGCCCAGGGTAGAAATTTTATTTATTACCCTTCTTTTTTTTCCTAACAATACTAAAAACTCTTTAACACGTAATGGTCACTACAGCCAAGACTGCCCCCTTAAAGCAATAATCTTATTGTCTGAAAGCAAACAGGAAACTTGGAAAAGCGTGAAGATGATTGGAAAAAATCATGCTAACAGGTTACTTCGCAAATCTCTTTAGCAAGGACTCCCCAAACCATGCCTGTTAAGCAGCCTGCAGGTAGTCTATTGAACCAGGGGGTCTGGTTTTTATGTCGGAATGCTGACAGCTCACAAGAAATTCTATGGCCTCCAGAGACTAGCTCCTCCAAAAGTCTGGAAACCATTGCCATGAAAAACAGATTAAGTGGCATTCCTCCTAGGAGGCAGGGTTTAAAAAACAAAAACAAAACAAAAACCCCAAAACCACACCAACCAAAACAACAATCACACACACCAAAATTAGCCAGACAAATCCCCAGCTGTATGATCTCAGCGAAATTAGCTTACACTAGTCAATCTTTAAATAACTAGAAGTGTTCAAAGCAAAAAATCCCCCGCACTTTTTCTGCAACAACTCTGCCTTTCAAAAGTACAAGAAACTATGTGGCCTTTCTAATCCCTACCTGCAGTTAGAATAAAAACAGTACTTACTGCACAAAGGGACTTGGGAGAGAAGGAATCAAATGAAAAGTGTTCTACAGTTTCATTTTTTTCAAGACAGTCCTAGGTTGCTGTAATGAAAATCTCAAGAGGTATCAAGCAATTTCTGTAGTGTGGTTGTCTCTCAAAAGACATCCAAAAATCAAGTAATCCACCTAAAACATTTGTAAAGGATGAAACAGTAACAGAGGTGGAGATTACTTTGGTGAGCAGAATGGGAGGAGGAGAAAGACAGGTCCATAAATCCCAGAGATCCTACAGACTGATTTCAAGGTGTAAGAAACCAGAGATATTTCTGTGACTTGTAAAAATCATCTAATTTGCTTTTATGGTTAAAAGTTAATTCCCACATTAGCAAAATGGTGGGCAATTTTTTTTTATTTCATTTATTATTTTTCTTCCTTCAGGGATCATTACTTTTTCATTCCTTGATCCGGTGTCGAAAGCTGTATCGAGCAACGTAAACCTCTGAACGAGAAAGCTGTGAAGGACAATGACTAAGCCTCAAGAGGAAAAGGCTTCCAGAGAAGGATCAGGAGGCAAGAGGCAAGCTGATAGACTAAGTGAGAAAGGTGTTAGGAGCATATACAGTGCTTGTAGCTAGGGAGACCAGGTTTAGAAGTCTTTGATACTTTCAAAATTTGTCTAAGCAAATTTATAAAGAAATACAGTAGAAAGGACATTTATTTACTAAAGAGCAAGTAGCCAACCTTAGATCTTAAAAAGAATCTAAACAGCATTGTACGGAAGTCTCTTGCCCTCTAATTGCAATCTGAAACAAATAATTGTCGCATTATTGACTGTGAATTGCAAATACCCCACAGAAGGAGATAATACTACACAAGACGGTAAATGAAGAAGAAAACATTACTGGGCTGGGACGACTTCCTGGAAGCAGACTCATCATCTCTGCCGTGCCTACAAAATATTTAGCAATGACTAGACAGACAGTAACGCTGCAGCCACCACTTGTTATTACACTGATCAATCACTGTATCCCTGCTGCCTTGTATTCCTGTCACTGTGTCTGCCTGCCCAAAGAGAACATTTTGACAAAACACAGGACTGCAAGACTGGTTTTAAATTGGGCCAATATACCTAACGAATAAATAAAATTACAAAAAAGATCCTATTAATAGGTTACAGAACTATTCTTTTCTTAGCTAAAACAAAGAAGTTACAACTCTAGGAGGGTCCTGCACACTAAACAGCATGCATGCGAGTTACCAGTCAGTAAGATAAACAGCATCTGAAAGTTCATCCTACTGAGCAAGTTATCTTTATGTGAAAATAAAAGGGACATACAATTTAACTTCGTGGATAGAAAAAGAGCTGAGAAGAAACAGCCTACGCAGAACCTGCTTTACAAACTAAGCAGTTTGCTGCAGCAACTCATTTATCTGTAAAGAAAAAAGCAGTCGGAGGGCACTTTGTATAAAACAACATTTCAAGCCTTAAAAATGAGATTAACTTCTTTACAGACATGCATAAAGCATCCAGGGTACTATCAATGCATTTACTCAGGGGACCAAAAGCTGCTATTTAAGAAGTCACCTCGAAAAATTTACTAAACCAAACAGTGACTAAAGTACTGCCTGCTTTTCAGCAGTTTAACTCACTGCTTTATGAATAATTCAGTGTTAAATGAAAGCCTGCATGAACCAGAGTTCAGTGCGGACACTAATAACCCACCTCTAATTGCCCCACATGTTCACAGCTTTATACTCTTGCTGAAGAAGTTTGTATGTGCAGCTTTCTCTTTTTAAGAAATTTTTCATATGCTTTTTAAGGTTCAGATGTTTAGTAACTTGGGAGCAGACAGCAGCACTAACATGAACTTTTCTTTAGTACAGTGATATTATTTATCATGAAAATACCCACTTGTCTGTCTCACTAACGTGGCTTTACTCATCCTACAGCGCCACAACCCCTTGGCAGACACCGGGCCAAGAGAACGCCTGCTGAAGCATCTTTCACAGCTCCTTGTCTTAGCCTGATGAGCTTTGTTAGCGTAGGTTACACTTCTAGAAATCTATCAGATCAGGAAGAAAGGAAGGAAGATTGCTTCTAGCTCCCATGTAATACCCCCAAACTGGTAACTAGAACAGTTGACAAGACAAATTATTTTCTTCCCCGATAAGGAAAGGCTGAAACATCAGAAGTGTCACGACCCATTATGGCGACAGCTCCTGGACCTGCGCTACCTCCTCCCTGCTCTCTCCCGAGCGGCAAGGCAGTAGGAAGCAGCTCCCCTAACTCGTCACGTCTTGTCTCCACACATTCCAGAGATGGTAGCATGATTATATCTTTGCTGAAGACAAGGCACTCAGTCCCAACCTACCGAACACGCCCTAAATAATGTGTTTTTCCAGTCTCACACCCCTCTTTATGTTTTACTGCTTTACTGAGTAATGGACTTATCTCTCTCAACAACAAACACCGAGCTTTTCGGCAATCGTCACTAGAAAGACTGGAAATCTACTCAAGAAAAATGAACTTTGAGCACAGAGACGAAAAGGATACGCTCGCAGCTGGAGCCAGGGGCAGTCCAAGCATCATGGAGCATTTACGTCTATACATGACACTATACCTTCTATATGTTTATATGTTCTTTATAGAATAAACTATATGTTTATACATGAGGCAGCGCCATGCTACAGCGCTGTGATCACATTTCATGGTGGTTTTAAAAAGACAATTAAAACTGGTTTATTTGGATAATATTATGGCTTAAACAAAAAATATTGTAGTGTAATATTTTGGTTAATATTTTATTAAGCACATTATGGGTCTGGTGATTATGCTTCCATAATCACCACCCTCTTTTCTTGTGGAAGTATAAAAAAGTGTACACCTGGACCAGTAGAATTTTTAGGAGTCAGTCAGCTACATTCAGAACTCACTTCTGTATCCCTGTGTACGAGTACAGTTCACAAAGAAGGTCCAGAAGGTTTTGAGGTGTATCTATTAAATATTATAACTGAATGTTTGCTATATCCTTAAGCAGCAAGAAGATTTCACACTCTTAACAGTAATATAAAATGTTGCCTTGCACGGGTAAGTATGATTACGCACACCACTTGCCCAAACTAGCTCTGGAGGCAGACTGATTCTATGTAGTTACTTCATCACTAAGTCAAAATATTATTTGCCATTATTTCAGCTTCTGAAAAATCTGTTTGAGATTGGATTCACACTAAGAGCAAATTCTCACTGCACTGCTCACTCCTGAACTCAGTCTTCAAGCAAGCTGAGCTTTACTAGCACCAGCAGTAGCATGAGAATGTAGCATGAATATACTAAATTTTCTTTTTTCCCTAACACTGACAGGATTTTTTGAGCTGTTGAAATGACGTTGTTCTGCCCATGTTAGAGTTTAAACACTAAAATGATTTCCTAGCAAAGAACAACAATGGATAATAACACAGATTTTGGACTGCAATTAATTTTACAGACGCTAGGAGGAAAAAACTTTTAGCCTCATATTTCAGTTTCCCTTTAAACAGGACAGATCACATTGAGCTAGAGAAACTGCAAAGTGGACATCAGAGATCTCACACCTAGGACCTAACACCTCCAGCATTTCTTCCTGACATTTTCAGTAACGCTTCTAAAGGTCTTCCTTGCTAATGCTCACCTTGTTGCGCCTCTCCTTCCCCAAGCTTTATGCTGTGCAGAGAAACAGATAGATGGGTAAAGTTCACAGAAATCTGACGTAGTGGTTAGAGGCAGATAGCTGTTCTGAGACTAGGCTTTTGCAAGAGGGAAAAGCAAATAAATCTGTAAAATCTGCTATATAATTTGAAAAAGAAAGTAAGCAGAGTTAAAGATTTCCTTCTCATTTGACAACATAAGTTAAAACCCAGGCTTCTTCGCTGAGTAGTACAAGAGTCTAAATCAAACACGCTCTCAAGAAGCTTCTAGGCTAACTACACAACTGCTAAGCCTGTTTTAAAGGTGGCTATTACAGCAAAGCAGCAGGAAATCACAATCCAAATCTACAAACGTGATCTGGTAGTTCCATGGCAAATCTAGGAAAATGGAAAAAGCCCCTGGGTCTGCAGCCAGCGCCGCCACACGATGCACACCACGCTGCTCGGCCAGGGGCACAACGTGGGGCGTCCAGCACCGTTACCTGACCCTGTTGTTCCTGAAGCACTGCTGCCGCAAAGAACTACTACAGGTTCTAATAAGCACAGTGCACTGAATAGTACAATGTGAATTACAATAGGGAAGCAGAAGGATGCTGTTTGTAAGGAAGAAGTTTAAATAAAGCCTGCTGGGTGCTGATTTGACTCCATATAACACACTAAAAGGTTAAGAATGAGGACTGAGAAGACAGACTAGATTTATTCGCTTCAGAGAAAAGGTGACTAAAGGGGCCTACAGGATATGCCAGACAAATATCCTGACCAGCATGGACAGGGAAAACCAAACCAAACCCACCAGAGAACAATTATTTTCTACTCCTTACACCACAAGAGGCTTTACATTAAATGAAAATTACCCGAATGCGAGTTTAAAGGAAACAAAACCCTTTTTCATGTTGGCACGTGAAACTTCTGGAAGCCATGAAACACTTTGTCAGAAGATGTTGTGGAGGTCAAGAGAGCTCCCCAGCTCCCTCGGGCTCGAAGGCCGCAGCACGGGTGCACACCAGGGCTGCACAGCACCGCTGGCAGGTCCCGCCCCGGCCACCAACGGCGGGCACGGCAGGCTGAAGGGAAGAGGAACAGGGAGGGACACTGCTCTAGGACCCCCACTTCACGGCTCTGGGATTTCCTCATCTGTGCATGGTGTCTCTGCATTTCTAACTGCCCTGTAGGCACACGCCCCCACTCTTCAAATCATTTTGCATTACCGGTATTTACAACACCTCAGCAGCAGTTTAACTATGCTATACAAAATAACTCTTCTCTCTTTTTGTTTTCACTGTGCCCTCTGATGTTACATTGCATGTCCTCAGTGTCTTACATTGCTTCTGTTTCTCCTTCTCCTGCCACCTGCGTTTTCCAGGCTTTCCGCACGTCCTTCCCCAGTTCCCACAACACTGACAGCCAGCCTGATGCTGCCCAGTCTACACCATTACTGCTAGAGCAGCCATTTGGTACTTTTATGATCTTTATTTTCCTCACTGTAACTCCTGAACCTCTCCTATACCTTTTTAAGATGGAGGAGGAAAGCAAGGCTGTTAACCAGGCTGCACTCAGTGTTCAAGTTCAAGACGCAGAAGCACAGTGAACTCATACAAAGCACGTATTATTTCCCATTCACTTCCAGAGGCAGAGCGATGAACGGAAGAAGATTCCATCAGGAGCCGTGAAAAGGCAGGGAGGCAGCCTGGCCCGGCTCAGACACCCTCGGGCTGAGCACAGCGGGGAAGGGAACTCGCCATCCCTCCCCTGTCCTAACGTTTAACATCAGCATCTGCTACTGACAGACCTTAAGACACAAGACACCAGGTTCAACAGTTTTTGCTCAAGCCAGGGTGGCTAATCTTATGCAAATATGCAGGGTTTCCGTAAGAAGCTTTTGAACATTCATACCAAAAAACCTGCTACCAGCCTGGAGTTCTAAATAAATAAATCCAAGATTCCTGACTCAGAACTCAGATTTGCACCATCTATAAACTTCACTGCAGAAAAAACCCAAAGCCTATCGTGGAAGCGTTCAGCACTTTGCCTTCAAAACACGAACGCAGCTGAGCTGGCCTTCTCTTCCACTTCAAGAAAAACAAGCGCAGTTGGCAGGAGCAGCACGGGGCAGGGAGCAGGAGCAGCCCGACACCCACGGGTGATGGGCGAAGGCTTTGCCTCCCAGCCCAGTGCCGGGGCTTCCTCCACGTCTGAGCGCGCTGCGCCAGGAACCGCATCACAGATTAGCCGCCGCGGCAGGAAAGCAGCGAGCTGAACCAATTAGCGTGGATCTGCCCAGCACTGATAAACCCTAACCTCATGTCAGGGTCGCTTTTACAAGTCTAGATTAATCATGGGGAAAATGACAACAACAATTAAACCATTCAAGGTTTGGGTTGTTGGGGGGTTTTTTTGTTAAGTCCTTTATGTGAACCGACACACGTGCATGTCCTGGTAACAGGAACATTTACTCCTTCCTGCCAACAATATGAGGAGCATCACTGGCAAAACCGTTATTTTCTATCGAAATTCAGTTTTCCCTGTGTTTATCAATACATACCTTCTGAGCACGACAGTGAATCATAGAACCACAGAACAGTTTTGGTTGGAAAAGACCTTCAAGATCAAGTTCAACCTTTGTCCCAGCCCTATCCACAACTCTCAACCGTGTCCCTCAACACAACATCTACCCTTCTCTTAAACACCTCCAGGGAAGCAATTCCTACTACCAAAAAAATAATTTCACTTTGGGTTAATTTTACCATTTGTTTTCACTGTAATTGATAAGAAGTAATTACACTCTCATCTAAAACTAACAACTGCTGAACGTGCAAAACAAAAACCCATTCCTTTTTCAAATGGGATGCTTTACAAAGAGCTGGGCAAACGCTGCTTTTTTGTTCTCTCAGACGTAGATTTCAGAGTTTTCTATTCTCCACCAGTTTCCCAAATTCCTGAAAGACATGGTTCTCAGTAGGTTTTGAGGTCGTTACTTAATAAGTTCAATTTTCCAACCTCATCTGTCAGCATTGTTCCACGTTCTAGGAAATTTTCACTTGAGAGGTGCCTAGACGGGAGAGGTGCTGAGCTGGGACAGCAGACTTGGGGATATCCCCGGCTTTGAACCAGCGAAAGGCTCCAGGCTGGTGCCCCAGGGAGCTGGGGCTGTGGGGCAGTTTACCCCGTTCCACCCCTGTTTGGCAGAGAAACTCCTTTCCCTGCACTTCTGAGTGTCCAGGATGACTTTAGAGTCTGGATACTCACTCCCAAGAAATCACAGCCCTTAAATTTCTGGCAGCCTTAAGGTACTGACCCATCAGCCAGGTGGCTACTCTGCCTCCTCCCGGCTCGCAGCAGGAACACCAGCCACCACTATCACCATCTGAAAAGCCGTAACAGAGGGCTGAACCAAGAGTCCTCCTCAGTTTTCACAACCATCAGGTCAGGTTAGGCTCTCTTCAGCAGTCACTTTCGACTAAGGTTTAATCTTTATTTTCCTTTTACACTTTGGCAGCAACCTTTTTACCCTCAAGTGTTAATGCAGGGAAATGATTCTTTGGGCTCTGAAAAAGAGCTGATTGTTGTTGTAAAATGATCTGAAAATCAGCTTCTCTTTACTGCTTTGAAGATATAAGTTACTGTGCTGAAAACATCGAAATGTTAGCAGATGCCAAAATTAGCACTAAAACATGTTAATTATTTACCACTGTCTACAAGAAGAACAACATTCTTCAAAACTTTTTATATAGGAAATATCCGGAATCTCAGGTGTTACTTTACAGTATTTACCTAGGAATTTTTAAAAGAATGTAGAATTGGAATTTTATTATCTTCAGTTAAGCACTTCACTGACAATTTTATCACTTTTTGGCCAGCAGTTTTAAGTCACTTTTTTATTTAATGAAAAGAAAACTTTAAAGAAGTAACAAAAAAACTTTTCCTGTTTAACTATTCAGTGTTCAATAGCCAGCTGGTTGTTCCAGTGCCAAAAAGGCTTCACAGGACCATACCGACAAGTCCCTGTATTAGTTAAGCAAACACAATCCAAAATGAAGTTATACTTTGTATTCTAGAGAGAAAAACACACAAAAAAAGTCACAACCTTACACATATTTTGAGGCTAGCTTTCTTTTTCAAATCCTAATACAAATGCACTGAAATCAGTGAGGCAAAAAACCTACTGTGTATTTCTCCACACCCACATAAGCTGAGAACAGCTGGATTCACATCTCCAAAATCAAGCTACCTGGAATACAAACACAGATAAAATGCTACTGATAAAACACTGGCACACCTGTAAAGCAGCAATCATTTTAAAAACTGTTCTTTATCACAGACAGAGCTTCTTGAACCACGTACACCATACGGTAACACTTGCAGCTGCAAACTTCAAAATGCCGTGGTTTATGCAAATCAGGCAAAAAACTATTTCAAAACAGAAATTTGCGAGACACATTCAAGAAATAAGCCTTTGGACCTCTGTAATTTAGATTTCATCTTGCAGTGCAACGAAGTAGATGAAGGGTGGAGGGACAACGCTTTGGATGGAGTTTATTTTATATGCAGGGCCTCCTCCGGATTTGCACGGGCTCATTAACACCCCGATGTGTCACCAGCCCAAATAACCACCCCATTTAGTTCTTCCCTGAAAAGGGAGTCAAAATAAGACAGTCAAAATTCTTCCCCTTTTTCTTTGGAAAGCAAGTTACCTCACACATGGCAGGAGTTGGAACCAGCGCGTTTTTTGAGCAAAAATACATTCTGAAGAGGAAGTTGTACTTCACTGTTCACATGTTCATTGTGTATTTACTTACTTAGTTATTACATATTACATTTTAAATTTTGTTTCATGAGGCAAGTTCTCAAACAGCATTTCAATAGCTTTCTGGTCAACTATTCTTGGAGCACAAAGGCAACAAAACAGGCTTGAAAATGTGTTTTAGAACAGCTGACTACTGCGTGTACCCATTGAATTACATCTTTCTTATGCTCTGCAAACACCCTAATTCCACAAATATGCTCCCAATCTCAATACTCTATTCTTTCTGGCAAATATTCCCAACTGCTGCTATTTTTGCTCTGCTGCTGCCACTCATCTGAAGCAAATTTTGTGGACTTCCAAAATTAATTACTGCCTTCCTGCTTTGCCTCTGGCTAGAAGCTGGTATAAACATCACCAGTGAATTAAGCAGCATCTCAAATTCCTTATTCTGTTGATGACGAATGAAACCTCCTTTGTTTCAGGAAAACCGTAGAGTCCCTTAAGTTTTCTCTCCATCCTTTTATTTTTTTCTCTTATAATGTAGCATTTGTGGCCTGTGTCATCATCAGCCACTACAACCTCACACACAGCTGGGACAGAAACTCTTCGTACTCACACTTCTTTTACTCTAACTAGTCCATTTACCTGGACTAGCTCCTACAACTTCTATCCTACAAATGCTCGCAGGGTTTTGAGTGTATACCCCTGGAGCATGCAAAAGCGGATTTTTTTTTTTTTTGTCAGTCCTCCCCACTAGTGGATCCTCATCTCCTTTCCTCTCTTTTTTTCCTGAAATACTCTGCCACAACTTGAAAACTGCAAATAGTTTTCCTTGGAGGTGGGTAAGTAAGGGATAGGGCGTTGCAGTGGATCACACGGGAGGAGAGAGAAAGAAATCCAAACATAGAGGTACACCACAAACTGCCTTGTGTGTAATTCCTGGCTCTTCCTCAGCTCCAGACCTTCTACATAGAATAAAATGAAAAATTTCAATTCAGAATCCGTAAGGATGTTTCTCCTTTCAGAAGTGGAGAGGACACAAGTTAAGAGATCTTGCTTAAGAAATAGAAGCATGTACCAAAAAAAAAAAAAAGTATCTGCAACTAGCATGAATTATTTGAAAGTTTCTAATCTAAAATCTACTATTTGTCTATTACTTTGAACTGACAGAATTGAAGCAGAGAGATCCAATTTAAATGTCATTCGAGTCAGGTCTGACCCAAACCTGAAATGAGCTTCAGATCTTACTGGTCAAAGTCAGAATAATAACAGTATTTATTATTAGAGATGATAATAGTTTAACTGCAACTGTTATCCACGTAGGAAAACCCTTCTCTTTCTGAAAAGGGAAACTTTCAGGAAAAAAAAAGAAGGGATATGTCATGCCTTTGCAGTAAAGAATTAGAAGAGACACAAAAGACAATGAAACCAAAGACAGCGTAGACTGGGACCGAGAAGAGAATGCTGGTGGGTATCAGGGAGGAGAAGCTGCATCTGGGACACCCACTCAGACCAGCAAAAGAACCAGATCAACTCTTTGATACAATATTCAGTTATTTCACCTACAAAAACCAGGTGCCTGCAACTAAGTGGCAACATGTTGTGTTTGGCAGACTGGTAACACTGGCATTCTTTTAACAGCTGAGCTACACAAAAGCAAATTTATCTGTGTACATGTAACAGGAGAGTCTGTTTAAGCTTGCTCACAAATCCCATCAGGCACAATACATTGTCGAGATTTTTACCTAGCAGACAGACTTTCCCCCTCCACTACATCATTTGACCACAAAAGTGCCAAAATACAGAAATAAACAATCATACATCTTAATTTGCTCTAATTCACACGGCCAAATTCAGGTATTTCAATGTCCCTGTGGATGTTTTACTTTTGATGCATTTTCAGCACATTTTTTAAGATCAAAAGAAGCCCACAACACCAAAAAGAGAGAGAGGCAGACAAGGGACAGGATGAGCAGATGTCTGTTGCACTTTGTCTTGGCCAACCTGGGTAAACAAGAGACTTCACTAAACATTCAGTGTATAACCTGCGGGACGCTAGAGATCGCTAGGATTTTATTAGAAAAATCGCATCAAGCTGTTCTTTGAAAATTAAAATACTGCTTCCAAGTATTGACACGGAATCAGTGACCCCACAATAAAGAGAAACATCTTTCAATGTATCTTACTGGCACCTGGGTTTAACTTTTATTACTGCTTCTGCCATGGCAACTGCCTAACACATGCAGCGTTCACAGCCAAATTCGTTTTTAAAGTTAAGGGTGCAGTATTTTCTTCTCATTATTTTCTGCAAATGCTATTACCAACCAACTGCATGAATTTCACAAGCAAATAAAAAGTTTACAAATGTAAAAATTTCAACACCAACAGTGTTTATTCCCTATTACCTGATATAATCCAGGACTCCTGAAGTCCAAGCACACCTCAAATCCCTGCAACCTTCTTTGACGGGCACAGTAATTCTGAACTCGCCCTCCTGAGCTACACAGGGAACATCCACGTAAATGCTCAGCTCCAGCTACTGTGGAAAAGGAAAAGTTACTTCAGATACACCACTAAACGCACCCCCCCATGCATCTGCAGATGTGCAAACGAAAAGTCAGGACGTTGATGTCGTCCAAAGCACTCAGCTTGGAGAAGAGAAGGCTCCAGGGTGACCTTCCAACACATGAAAGGGGCAACAGGGAAGCTGGAGAAGGGCTTTTTACAGGGGCCTGTAGTGATAGGACAAGGGGCAATGGCTGAAACTGCAAGAGGGGAGATTTAGATTAGATATAAGGAAGAAATTCTTCCCCATGAGAGTGGTGAAGCGCTGGCACAGGATGCCCAAGGAGGCTGTGGATGTCCCATCCCTGGAAGGGTTCAAGGCTAGGTTGGACGGGGCTTGGAGCAATCTGGGCTGGTGGGAGAGAGGTGTCCCTGCCCACTGCAGGGGGGCTGGAACAAGATGATCTTCAAGGTCCCTTCGAACCTGAACCGTTCTATGGTTCATAGAATCCTAGACTGGCCTAGGCTGGAAGGGATCTCAGAGATCATCTCATCCAACCTCCCTGTCATGGGCAGGGACGCCTCTCAACTAGATCAGGTTACTCAAGGCTCTGTCCAACCTGGCCTTGAACACCTCCAGGGAGGGGGCAGCCACAACCTCTCCGGATAATTTATTCCAGAGTCTTGCCGCCCTCGTATTCTGTGACTCCAGCAGAATTCTGGCATCCCTCTACAGCTGAGCTTAAGAACCTGCATTAAGTGACAAACTCCTGTTCCACGACAGCGCTGCCCGTGCTGCATTAACTGCACGTTACAACTACTCTTCTAGGGATAGTTTTATAGCTTATTTTCCCGTTTAATTTTTTAAATGTACAAATATGAAGTAGTTTTTGAGGAATGTCACTTTGAGCTGGACATGCACACTTTCCGTGTGGTTTCTGTTACCAATTTTAACAAGTACAAAAATGAGCAAAAGACTGGATCAAACAAGCTATAGCTTTCTCGCTTTCTGTTCTACAAATGAAGAATAAAGATCACAAACAGTATTGGTATTATTTACAGTATTTAGTATTATGTTACTGTTACTGATACTATTATTGTAACAGTTGATCTACATTAATACTTCATCTAGAATCAAAGAAATGACCCCTATACTTTAATTCAAACGAGGGTACTTGGTTAGGTCAGATCTCAGACCGAGAACTATACAGCAGCAATCCAAGTGCCAGTGACAGTTTCTCACTACCCAACAATCAGAATCTCTGCAGGTTTGTAACCCTCATAACTCTTTATCTTACGGTGGAAGCAGAAAAGAAAAGCAGTCGACAAAAAGCATGAGTTCTAGGTCATTAAGGATTTTCAAGATTAGATTGCTCCAGCAACTTAACTCGAACTCTTATATTTGATTATTGTTGCTTGAAAAACACATCTGAAAGAAATGGCAGAGCTTTGTGGAAAGGAGAAGGCATTTCTCACCACTGCAAGTGGCACTGCTAGAGCATTTGGTATTTTCTCCTAAATCTCACAACACAGCAAGTGGTTAAACAATCTGAGTAGGCCATAAACCAACTTCTCACGTATGTCCTGAACTACCATTAAGACATTATCTTAAAACTGCTTTTGCTGCTGATGATTATCACAGGGACAGGCCAAATTTCTCCACAGATCCAATGCATACATTGAACCATGACACGTGACTTACAGACCTCAGATCTCAGCGAGTGAATCTACCCAGGAGAGTAGAAAGCATTCCATCTCCCAGAAAATTCATGTATTCAATGTGACCAAGCATACAGCTCTCTTTTTAATATAAGATGAACTTCTGAAGTTAACGTGTACCACTAGAAATGCTGTTATCCGCGTGAGTGCTGGCACCACTCCTTGCCAGGCAGGCAGTTAACGTATCAGCTTCTCCGGGGCGGCAGGGAAGAAGGAGCAGATACCCGTCCAGCCTCCCCTCTGCTCCGGTCCAAAGAACATCTGGACAAGGCTGCAGCCAAGACCAAGGCACCCGGCTGCCCACTTCTCTGGGTGCTACTGGACCAGCAGGTAGGGCAAAATTACTCTTTTGGAAGTAGTGACCTATTTTCAAAGCTCATCCTCCTAAGGCACCCTCCCCTAGGAAGCACAGGGGCATAAAGTAGCCTTCTGCCACGGCCACCACACGCCAGCCACAAGTGCCTCACTACCACCTGGAACGGGTTTATAACACCGAGAGTTTAATCAGCTTTTCACAGTGTGCAACTGTCCACGTTCAGGGTAGAAATCACCCAAAAGTTCCTGAAAGTTTAAAGAGAGTATGACCTCAGAAAACACACAAATCTCTCTATTTACAAAGTTGTATCTGGCCAAAATTTCAAGTACTTTTACTGTATATCTTTCCTTTGATTTAACAAAGCACACACCTGAGGTGGTTAAAGCGCATTTCAAGGAACATTAAAAATTAGATCAAAAATTAACATCAGTCCTTTTAAATCTCTGCCAATATTCTGCTCCACTTACACTAACTAGACCTTGTCTAGTGTTAAGCCAGTCAGTACTAAGCCAGTTTTATACTCCTAAGTCTAAGCTGTGAATGTGATGCTAATAGCAGTAAGTATACTTGGAGTGGTATTTATAATGACCAAAATTTCAGGCATTTTCTCCTGTAAACTTTCCAGATTTGGAAGCAGGTTAACTCTGTAACTTGTATGATCCAACCATGCTCCAGAAACCAGTGGTTAGAGCCAATTACACTGGCCAGAGAGCCTGGCTGACCGAACAGCTGCAGTGAGCACCAACTGCAGGTCTGAACACAACCTGAAAATTTTCATCACTGTGCTGAAAATATTGAAAGAAAAGCTAAATTGAACAGGAGGTTAAAATCCCCACAAATACATTTACCTTGTGATTGAGGTAACTGCTTGAGATTTTAATAGGTACTTAAATCAGAAAATAGTAACCCACTTAGTATAGGCGAGAAAGCTGAAGATCCTTCAGATGGATCTTCAAGTTAGAAAATGCAAGAGACTATTTTTAGCTACAAGGAATACCCTTGCGCAAAAAAAAGAGGCAACAGAAGCAAAGACATTCAGAAGCAAACCTGCAATGGGAACAATTTCATCCCCAGAAGTGGTTTGCATCTAAACAACATTCCATTTTTACAGCGGTAAAATCTCGTGTCTGCACCAAGAGCTCCATAAGCTTGGATTTCATATTCACCCTGGCAACTCTGCACCAGTCCTGTCTCCTAATGCATTTCTTTGGGGAGACAGGCCCAGGTGTCAAAAAAAGGGTCTTGGTAAAGTTTAAAAGAAAAAAAAAAGTGATAGAAGTTATCAATAGGTTAAGAGTTTTCTCTCCCTCTTGCCTCCTCAGTAAAGCTGACTCGCTTGTTTGTGGGGCCAAACAATAAAGACAACCAGTGAACTGAGCTAGGGTAAAAATAAACTCAAAATAAGGAAGTTATTTTAAATTCCGACCTCTTCATTCATCTCATTTACCATGTGCTCCCACACAACTGTGCCGGCGCAAGTGAGGAGGCAAAAGGGAGGCACAGAGGTCAAGAAAAACTACTCTAGAAGATACCTCTTCTCTGCAGCAGTGTTGGAATGAACTAGACACAAACTCTTCTCCTGGTGCCCAGACCAAAATCCAGGACCTTCCCTGTGGCTTGTGCTCAAGTTTGGGTTAGATTCCTCTTCCTTGCAGCACTATTCTCAGCTGGGCTGCTGCACACCAGTGAAGAGACACTCCCTGGGTGCAGGAGGGAGTGTGTGGAGACCTCAGATTCCAGAGAGGTCCAGCATGCACACCGGCTAACTGTCAGTGGGCTTCCTCTATACTAAGCAAAAGCTAAGCAACTGTAGCATTCTTAAACAAAACAGGCCTTGAAGACATGCTCCGTGTTGAATTCAGTGCTACTAGAATAACTTTGCCAGCAAAAGCCCGTGTTCACCCATTTGGACACATAAGGCACCGGGAAGGCTCCCACGGCTCACGTCCAGACCCTGACTGTGCTGTACACTTCGAGCAACCCAGTACTCTTCTTGGATTTGACTTCAGCTTTGTTCTTCAGAGGTGCCACAAAATATCCAGATTTTGATTCACCTTCATTATTAGTCTGCAATATAGATTTATATAAATGCTTTTGGAGCATGCCTAATTTGTAAGACAACCAACGGATAAACCGTTGAAGAGAACCACTTGGGGCACAGTTACTGCATTAACGTTAACACATCCCAGTTCATTACATTGAAGGCTGCTGAAAGGTCTTCAAGAATTAGTTAGAATGTCTTCTTAATCCAGCAAGGGGTCACTGACCAATAAAGCTGAAGTGTTTTTATCCCAACTTTAAAAGTCTGGAGATGGATGCTGTGGTTCCACAGACATTTCTTCAGTGGCCACGTCAAGGCACCCAGCCCAGGCCTGGACACCTCGACACCCTGCTCTTCTCCAGAGCCAGCCCAGCTCGTTGTTCAGCTGCAGGGACTGGAGAACTCACCGGTTTCACTACGTATGCCCAGCAAAGCAGGGGGACAGAATAAGTCACAGCTGAACAGGGCAGCTTTGGAATGGGCACCTGGCACAGGTGAAACGAGATCCATTTCTGTAGATCTTTCTAATTATTTTTCCCCCCAGTGTGTGCTGCTATCCAGATTAAAAGAGGGTTTCCCCAGCAGTGCTGCACTTGTAAGCAAAGGAGCTGCCCAGCTTTCCCTCCTTCAGAGGGAAACCCCAAGAATCCTTCCCAGTAAGAAGTCCGTGCCCCTCACACTAACCCCCTCCCACCCTGGACAACACACGTCAGGGCACAGGTTGTAAGCCAAGCCACGAGCCCGAGGAACAAACCAAATCTGTTGAGAACAAGAAAATATCATCAAATCAATATGGTACTGAAGCGATACATTTGAAGAAATGAACAATTATTATCAAATCCTGTGGTTAAACTTTTAGAATACACTACTCAAAAAAAACCAAAAAGCTATTCATAAGTTTCAATTTCTGGCAGATTTTGGGTTGATTTTACTGTGGTTTATTTTAATTCCTCAAATGTAACGACACTCTAAAAGAAGGAAAAGAGAAAAAAAAAAAATCAAACTTCACAATATTCAAAAAAACCACAACCCACTCTAAAACTTACGCACAATGGAAAACTTATGGTACAATGGAAATATTGCAAAGCGTTATACTAGTTTTTAAGGGGGCTGTTTGACTGTTTTTGGCACAGGGTTTGAAGTCCAAGTATTATCTGAAACAGTCAGACTGAAACAGAGGAGATAAAAACCACAGGAAATGCGAGAAGAAGGAAAGCAGAAGAAAATTGTGAAACACTCCAACAGTAATTGCTACTAGCCAGGACAGGTTTGCATGTGGCTTGTGACCTGCTGTTTAATTCATATAATTTGTAGATACATTTGAGTTACCTGTGTTCAAACTTCCAATGGTATCTACTGTTCTCCAGAAATTGGGTTCACTTCTCGATACTATGAAGCAACTAACACTTCACCAGGTGAAAAATTCTTTACAAGAGGTCAGTTCCTTGCTATTCCCAATGAAGAAGAAAATCTAACTACCCTCAGCTTGATTTAATGAACACAAAAGAGGATTCGTGAAGCCTCTGCTTAAGCAGATTTCCGTTTTTTTTTTTTTTTAAAAAGGGCTTGAAGCCTGTTAAACCCATGCAACACCATCTGAGTGTCTAGTGGGCTCTAACAACTGTAACAGAAGCAAATCAACCAGTTACCTAAACAGAACAGAGTTAAAGCATGCTGTGAAGGCAAACTTGTGTCTAAAAATTGATACCCCATTAGAGCTGCCAGAAATACTCCGGTGATGTGTAACTGAGGTGTCTTTCATGACTACTGAAGAGAAACAGCAATGACCTGGCTGCATGGGCAGAGCTGCCTGGCTTTACAAAGCAGGGAAGGACAACACAAGTTCTTGCCCACTTCCAGATGAAACATTCTTGGGGAAAAAAACCCAACACAAACAAAAAACCAAAGCCAAAGAAAATGCAGAAACCAGCATGGCCAGTACTAGGCTTGCCAACACGGCCGTGAGTCCCGAGGGACCAGAAGCAGGGGCAACCGCACGCGAGATGCTGAGGAGCGCAGGCACAGCACCACGAGGCCCAGACTCGAGAAGGAAGTCCACAATTTATCCAGTACTTTCATGGCTCAGAAGCAAGCTTTACACACAAAAATTCCTATCTAGTCACAGAATAACATGTTGCTCTTATACTGGAAAGTTTGTTTCTTGTCTTAGAAATAATTTCCCCTTTTTAAATAATGCCAACATGTATCAGCTAATTTATTAACTTATTTATTACAGCTATAAAGTAAGCATATTTTTAATTCACAAATCAGCCATTTTATGAAACAAATCTACACTGCTAATCCCTGATCTATTTAACAGTAAGAATATTAACCTACTAAGATGGATTTGGAGTTCAAAACCTTCGGCAAGTTTTACCAGGCGTTTGCTCCCTCATACTTTTATCAAATCTCCATCAAAGTTCTGCCAAACAGTATCAGTGATGTTAGAAAACAACTCGCCAAAACATATAGGAAGGAAAGTCTCTGTTGCAGAAACACACAACCATTCCATTTTTTAAACACAGCTCAAGAGAAATTCAACCAATTGTATTAGTATAACATCACATTTGGAGCCCTAACTCAAAACTTTCCCTAGATCTTTACAAAAACACACATGCACAGCTGGACATATCGTATTTTTAAGAACATCCTTACAGTTGCACCTCATGAAATTACCAGATGATCAAGCCTAGAGCTACAGCAAACACTCATACTCCTACACATCCTTTCCTAGGAAAAGGGAAATTAGGAAAAATGACCTTAAGAATTGCCACAGTTTTCTGCATTTAAAGCAAGCTCTGCTGGAGTACATTCAATCCCTTAACATACAAAATAAAAAAGCTCCAAGTCCTGTTTTCTGGCACTTTTTTTTAATGTTTCTTATCAAAGAGGCGTGACTGTATTAAAAAAAAAAAACAAACCACACTCATCACTTCTCCTAGGCTGCAAAACACTGCAGTACTGCTACCAAAAAAAAACAAAAAAAGAAAAAAAAGAAAAATCTATTTTGAATTTACCTCTCCCAGCACTTTCCAGTTCACTATCTCTGTCGTCCTCCTCTGTCTTGCAACATGCTTTGGCACAAGCTGAGGTGCTGGTTTCAATGCAGAAAACCCCAAGATGTTCAGCATGCCTTGAAGACCATCTATCTCCACACACCAGCACATATGCAAAAATAAGCTGAATTACTAGTGTCTTCTCTTCCTTAATTTAAATATGATGCTCCTGGCACAGCTTCTTTGAGTGGCAGCACTCTGGAGCTCACTTTACAGCTGCAGTCAGGAAGAACTCCAGGTTTGCAGCTACTGAACATCCTGTTCTCCCAAGATGCTTGATGCTACAAAGCGTGATGGTTTTGTTTAAATCTTCACTACGAAATGGGTCAGGAATGACTTATTTCAATACTGCTGAGAACAGCTGCCAAACAGCAATTAAAAACACAAATTGAGATATGCTATACTGATCCCACCACGGAATTTTAGTTTTATCAAAAATTACCATTTAGTTTTAATCTTCATATTTTTAAGGTATTTTGCTTAACAAATGAGCACATGCTGTTACGCTGAACAATCGAACTGTGTTATTCTAGATGCATATTAGGTCCAATATAAAACAGCCTTCAAATGCTTTTTTTTATATTCTGAAGAGAATCCCAAAGATTCCTAGGCACTACTGTAAAATACTATCATCTTCTCCAGACAGCAAAGATTCAGTACAGTTTCAGTATTTTCAAAATCCGTCTACTCATTTGCAGAATTATTTCTAGTTGACAAAGTCTCAGCCTTCCAGGGAAACAAGATAAATACAAGTCAGAATAAAATGTTTTTTCCAAGCTGACCATTCTGCATTTTGCTGGCAAGTCATTCAAACTCCATTCAATGTTTCTAAACTTAAGGAGCTTGTTGTACTACAATTGGTAAGCCAAGCTGGAAAAAAAATGGTTTAGCAGACTGAGGGGTTAAGTCTAAGCCTGCAACAATATGCACAGATACATTATGCTCCAGCCTTGCCACTGGTCAAGTGCACTTTTAACTCTTCTTGCTAGTGTATCACGTTAACCATCAGAGCAAAATACATTATCTCAAGCAACCAATAAATAAAAGTTTCAGAAAACAACACTGCATATTTAAGAAGTTGACAAATAAGACAGCCAGTCTCCAGCCTCCATTCTACTCACCAAGACACTTTATAATAATCCTGTTGCTGGTAATGTCAAACAAGCACATAACAGATTTTACATATATTAAGATACAGATGTATTTGAGGGGAAAGAAGTACACTTGCTACAGACTACTTGTATTGTAAGCCACCCAATCTTTTACTGCTTCACAATCAACATTCTACAGCCACAAGACATAAAGCAACTGATCTGAGACAATTTAAAGCACAAACTAAAGCAAACAATGCCCTATTTTAAATTTAGAATTCTTTAAGGAAAATCAGATGCTTCACAAGCTTTAAACCAGTTCATTTTCACCCTTACCCCAAATATCAAATGATGTCATGCAAGATGTACTGGCTAAACTGGTCTAACTGCTACAGGCTGGATGCACTGTTTAGATTTTCTTGTGATAAATCATTCTGCAGTAAGGAAACCAATTCAGTTAGTCTCAAACAACTATGTCCACCTGCTTTTCTTAAAGTTTGAGCTTACATTACTTTTACACACTCAACTAGTTACTTTACTTAGTAACGACAGGGAGCAGATTTTACTTCTCTCCTGCACTCAGTCAATGGAACAATGGGAGTGAACTAAGGAAGTCTGACATATATATAGTTCTTTCTGAATGACATACTATCTACACTTCCCTCTTAATTTTACACATATTTTCCATATTTCACTAAATCTGATGACTTATTGAGCAACCAGTTCATGAAGAATGCACAGAAGAAATTCCAGACATAGTCAGAACCCATCAAAAGTCGCCGATGCCACCTTCTCAATTGGCGTGAAGCGGCTCTCTGAGAACAACGCAACGCACACCTTTTCCCAAGGCCAAGCATTGCCGTTTCCAGAGCTACAAAACATGATTGCTACTGAGAGTAAGAGGCCAGGCCTGGTTCTTTGCTCTAGGTATAACATCAGAATTAACTTAATTTAGTTTGTTGCCTGCTGCAGCAGCGATTTTTATCTCCTCTCACTTGACCATCATCTATTTCATGGAAAAACGTCGAGGCTGGAGAGGGGAAAGGGCAGGAAGAACATACAGACACGCAGATACCCACAGTCATGTGAAGAATTTAGTGTGCATATTCTCCTTTCAAACATACAGCCTCCCTTCATCCCCACTTGGCTGGAAGTAATCTAGAACACGGTGAAGGAGCTCAGTGAAAGAGAGCAGTACAGGCCTTCAGGAGAAAGCATGGAAGAAGGCAAAAAAAGAAACTAACGCTGTGTTATGAATGCAAATTATATTAAACTGCCAAGAAGTGAGAATACTAATGAGGACAAAGTATGACAGGGAAGCAAGCATTCAGAACAGGAACTTGAGACCAGTATCACACAGCAGGTCAGAAATCCAGTAAATTCTGTCGGCCGTGAGCAGAACAGGAATGAACAGCAAGCAACGCAAACTTTCAATTGCATGGGAACTGCAAGGAAGTGCAATTTCAATCTTTTCACAGACACATACACAGACATGTCAATTTTATATATTTTTTCTTGTTCTTTGTAAATATCTTGCATCCTTTCACCTGCAATTCAAATCTGGACTTTAAATTGCCCTAAGTAGCGGAAAAACTTAGAACGACACCATTGCCTGCGAGGCTGCAGAGCTGACACAAGGGGAACACAAGTGGGCAACCTGAATTACCAGCCACGGCCTGTCCACAGACTGCGCCACTGCTCCGATAAGCTCGTGCTGGCTACTTCGGAAAAGAAAATGCCATAATATGAAGCATATGCGTTTGCAGAACTCTAGGCAGAGGCTGAACCTAGGAAAAACCACATTCAGACTATAAAGAAGGGAAACTTACAGTTATTAAACTGCATATGAGATTTTCCATTAAGGAACTTTATGGAATATGTAACTGTAGCTTTGAATTAAGCCAAGTTTTTTGAAGTCCAGACCCATCTGTGAAAAGATGATGCAGAGGAAGCATATATAAGTATATAAAGTATCAGGGCTTGGATTCAACTACACGTCATAGGGCAACTCACTAGCAACTAACCAGCCAGAATTCTTTGCATGATAAAGGAACCTACGTGCCTTGTTTGCAGTAAAGAAAAACATTTATTTTTCCAGGGAAATTTACTTAGCACACAAATCAACTCTTGAGACTTTCTATAGGATAATTTCCTAAACACCATCCCAAACAGTTAATCTATCTACAACTCAGGCACCAGGGACTCACCTGCACACTCCCACTCTGTTTCAGCCCACAGGCAGTCACAGTAGCCACAACGACACGCTTTTATGAACCGATGGATGAGAGGTGCACATAAAATCCACGACCAGTGACAGAATTTAGTCAGATAACTGCCAGCACCTGTGCCACCTCAAGCAGCCCTTCCTGTTCCTTCCCATCCCGCTGACAAACCTTCACCACATTTGCACACCGCTGAAGGGGGCTGCAGGGTGAACCCCATTAAAAACCCACACTACATTTTAAAAAAAACCAAACAGGTTTTGAGTTTCATTTTGACGCCTTGGCAGTCACAGGGAGGTGCAGTAGCCAAACCCCCCTGCACGGCGCACGAGGTGGGAAGGAGCGGCAGCGAACGCTCCGTTTGTCCAACTGCACCCTCAGCTTGGGCTGCCATCAGCCGCGGGGACGCAACCTCTCTGACAGCTCTCGTAAACCCAAAGGTTCTGCTACTGCCAAGCCTCAGGAAGGCTAAAGCTGATTATAAACAACATCCACAGGTAACAGAAGACAGGTGATTTGTACCAGCCCAGCGTTGTAGCTAAGTAGTGCAAACAGGTGAGCCTGCAGCACAGCCGGTCCCACCGAGCAGGTACCTGCAGCTTTATTAAGGCTGCCTCTGCTTCTCACCTTCCTGATGCAGAGATTAAGTAATTTTTCTTTCTAAAGGGAATGTCCTCCTCCCTCCTGAAGTCCGATAGCCCTGTCTAGCACAACTTTCATTTACACAGTGACTATAAGGTCATCGAGGAAGCATAAATTAGTCATAAGGGAAAGGGAAGGGAGAAAACCAGGGACATGAGAGCAGACACTTATAATACCATATCTCTGATTTAATCCCAAACAGTTTAATCCACCTTTATTACTACATCTGAAACGGTTATTTCACTTATCAAAAACTGTTCATCTAGTACAGCCTTACACAGAGTAAGTGAACCTTCACATAATTCAAAATCAAGATGTGCAATTTTCCACCGCACATTCTTCACATACCTCCTAAATCTAACGTGATCACTCACTGAAGAATGGCATCCGACACTGTTCTGTACATGTAAAAATTAAGCTAACTACATGTTACTAAGTATTTTCCTCGCTGCCTGAAAGCATCTCTCTCAACAGAGTACAAACACCCATACATTAAGATGATGAACATCGTTTTACACACTAAATATATACCTATGACAGCAATTTTTATTAAAATCAGCGATATCTGATCTCTGCAATCTTGTAAACATAACACATTTCTCAAAAAAAATATCACTGGGGGGAAAAAAACCCAACACACACACACATAACCAAACAAAACAAAACACCTCCAAAGGCTAAACTTTTTTTAGTTTTGTTTCTGCATAAATGGACAGTTCTGTAAACTCTCTCAAATTAGCAAATTTATAATATCACCCAGAATCAGCTGTGTGCATGGCCTAACAGGTCTTAAATAGATTTCTGAGATAGTGCTGTATTCTCAGCATCACTACGCTGAGACGTGCAGAGATTCCTTCCTCACCCCTCCAAAGGAGGTGGCCACCAGCATAAGATTTCCACAACTATCAAAGGGACTTCCACACATATTTTAGATTCCTGTAACCCCACTGACAGAAGGGATGCAACCCAGGCAAGATCAGGACACCTTTAAACTGTATAAAAATGCTCAGCATTTCACAGTGTGCCCAGCATGGTAGAGCATCGAGCCTATAAAAATCGAAATAAAAACATTAAAATCAGTCAATACTCTAAAGGACTTGAGAAGGATATTGAGAAAAAGCAGATCGCTAAAGGCTATCAGACAATCTGCTGGAAAATATAACCCACAAGATCTCAACATTTATATGAATGCAAACAAATATAAGGTATATTTTAAACCACCTTGTCTTATGTCACATGGTGTGTAAACATCAGTTTGGAGATTTTTCTAAAACAAAACCAAAATGAGTCACTTTGATAGTTAGCAAGTTGCTAATGTTTTATGAAATAGAGATTTATGTTTTAAAAAGCAAGGTTTTATGTAATGACCTTCTAATCTCGAAAGGTAATCTCGCAGTCACTGTGACAAACTTCCACCAAAACGCCTTTGCTCCTCCTGATTTGAGCGGTTATTATTTAGCAGAAAGGTGCATTTGCTAAATCGACTGTCACGTCTCCAAGCAAAATATCCTGTGTTGGCAAATATTTATGTCACTGTCGATTAAAACTGTCACAACGGGACTGGCATCTTCACAGCCAGGCTCTGCAAACGGCATTTAGGTAGTTGGTGTTTTTGACCTCCAAGTCAAATACCATGGGTACGAGCAGCGTGCTGTGGCTGCCCTTCCTTAGGGGACAAAATCCCGCTGTCCGTTTGCCCCAAATAATTCTGAATTCAGACGGAAGGTGGTGTTCGAAGCAGGACGGAGGGAGGGGGGACACACTGTGTAAAAATAACAACACAATGCAAAAAGAAAAGGAGACAAAAAAAACAAAAAACGCTAAAGGCACCACTGGAGAGACTCCACCGGACGGGAGTAGGGAACAAGCCTGAAAACGCCGTGAGTGCCTCCTTTATGAGAGCAGCGCAACTGCATGACGGTGCAGGATCCGGGCCGCGGCTCTGCCGGCGCTACACATGGCCAGCGCTACCC
>NW_009719808.1:0-35920 GCF_000703405.1 Apaloderma vittatum
AATTGATTCTGTTTAGCTCAAACCAGGACACACAGAATCGTAGACTGGTTTGGATTTTAAGGGGCCCTAAAGATAATCTAGTTCCAACTCCCCTGCTGATTGCAGGGACATCTTCCACTAAATAAAGTTGCTCAAAGCCCCATCCAACCTGGCCTTGAAAATTTCCAGGGAGGGGACATCCACAACTTCTCTAGGCAGCCTGTTCCAGTGTCTTACCACCTTCATCTTGAAGAACTTCTTACTAATTTGTAATTTAAATCTACTCTCTTTCAGTTTGAGAACATTACCCTTGTTATATCACTGCACTCCCTGATAAATAGTCCCTCTCCATCTTTCCTGTAGGCCAACTTCAGATACTGGAAGGCCTATCAATTCTTTGTGTGGAGGTGCCACATTAAAACTTAATTTTAATAGGAGCTCAGTAGGTGGTACTGATTACATGAGACAACCCTTACCCAAAGAGTTTATAGTTTGAATGCACAGTCAGAAAAAAAGAAGGGGAGTAAATGAACACAAGGAATTACAATGGGGTGAGGTGATAATATTCTCCATGCTAATCAGAGAGATATGAATGGAATCCATAATTTTAAATTCATAGTCGTATGCCTTAGGTATAAGAGAACACAGCACACGTAGGTGTGCAATTCTTGCTCATGATACTCTTACACTTGTGAAAGCATTTTCAGAAGCAGTGATGGCTTGAAAGATAACAGATAAAACCCTAAGTGCTCCTGAGAAGCTACAGAGTGATATCTGTCATGTGCATGCATAAAGTGTTTTTCTCAGTTCTGATTTTTTCTTTTGCCTAGGATGGTATAGATTGAAACCAGGAGATTTACCTGGCTCATACAATAGATGAGATAGACAGTAAGGTTTATCCTTCACAAGAAAGGCCAGTATTAAACAGCATGTGTTGAAAATAAACTTTTTAAAATAACCGGATTAAGATAAATCCTTCAAGAGTAGCAAATGGCTATGAAATTTTGCATGTTTATGTTGTATGCTATGTTATGTATGTTTAGGTCTGTAAGCTTATGTTAGTATTTAGTATCTCTTGAAAAAGAAAAAAAACACCACCATAAATTGCAGGAGGTCTGCCATCTATATAATTTGTATATGTTAAAAGAGAAAAAGGAAGTAAACCAGTGAACAAACAGTAGACCACTTAGGCTTAGTAAGTGATGGATATGTTAATGAAACAATTAATTTGGGACTATATTAATGAAGTATTATCAAGTAAAAATATAAATAAAACCAGGCAACTGAGTTTTGTGAAAAGTAATTCTTGTCAAGAAAAACTTTTTTTTTTGGCAAGATTACAAGTCAGGTTAATGAAAACCACTTTGTTGATACAATGGATTTGTCAGCTTTCTCCAGGGAATTTGATTTAGTACCACGTGGCATCTTGAGAGAAACAAAAATCATATATGGAATGAACAGGGGACACTTAAAAGCATTAAAACTCTCTCACTAGCAGAGCTGAAAATGAAATAGTTAATAGAGATTATCTACAAGAAAAAAATATTTACTAGTAAGATAACTTATAGATGAAACTCTATTCCTTTTGGTTGGTTGTTTTGGTGTTTCTTCCTAGTAAAATTCACCAGCGGTATAGAGCTTTCAAAATTCTGAGGATGTTCCTAAATTTCCTAACTTTCTTGAATTACTCTGGCATGACACAGAAGCTGGGATTAAATTAATTTAAAAAATAAAAGTAATAAAAAAATCAGATGCCATTTTAAGTATCCTAAGAACTGGATTCATTTTACTGAGACTAGTAGGTATGACAAAGGACATATGAGAAACCCAAATTTTTTAGAAGAGCAACTGAGGCCCTGTGTGACATATCCTGGAAACCTAAAAAGGACTACGCACTCATGTTTAGGCAAGCAAATCTACCACAATGAATGTCTGTTGTCTGGAGGTTTTTCTCCCCAGCCATGGCTCCTACTTGCAGCTTCTGATACAGCGTTTGCAGTCTCACAGGAGGAGGTCACTAGCATCTTGGGATGCCTGAACGGGACTCTTGAAATTTTCATTGTGTCCTGTGTTAAGCTTAATACTCGCCAGGAAAAGAACATCCAGCGTTTGCCAGCTCCTTTGAAATCAATTCTAGCTACACAACCTTTACATTTAAAGAACAGCCAAAAAAAGTAGGACTAGAAAAACTCATCTCATGTGAGCTTCAAGAAGTTTAATCTATTCAGTTTATCAAAGAAAAGATTGAAGGATTACCCGATTATTTTGTTGAGGTCCTTAGACATGGAAAGCCATGATAATGAAAAGATTTGCAGTCTTGCAGACAGAGATATAATGTAATCCAATTTGCTGGAAGTCAAACAATTTCAAGCTTGAAATAAAACACATTTTTGAACACTAAGGTTAATTAAACATTGGAAAAACTTCCATGGAGGAGGTGATAGATGTGCCATCTCCTAGAGTCTTTCAGGCAAAACTTTAGTTATGAACACCCTGTAGTACAGTCTCAAGGAAAAAAAAATGCCATGGCCTTTGTGTGGAAAGTTTCAAACTAGGTGGTCACAGTGGTCCTTTCTAACTACAGAGCACAAAAATTTACAAACAGAAGGAAATGGACCCTAATCTTCCAAGACAGCCTGTGTTATTGAAAAATTTGTCCCACCTGAGAAATTAGAAGTATTGAAATCACTATAACAAAATTTTTCCTTGGAGGAATATTAGACTATTATCTCAGCATACATTTTTTAAGATTGCTGGTTAGCTCAGTCAGTTGAGCGTGGCGCTGACAACGCCAAGGTCACGGGTTCGATTCCCGTTCGGTCCCCGTGTGTAGCCTGATCTAGTCGAGAGGTGGCATCCCTGGCGACAGGGAGGCTGGATTAAAATGATCTCTAAGGTCCCTTCCAGCTCAGGCCATTCTATGAAGTAAGTGAGCCAAAACGTAAGGTCCATCTCTTTCTATGAAGTAGATTTCAACATGGCACACTTCTCCTCCTCTTGATAAATACGCTATTAGAGAGAAGCAGAGATAAGGTCATTTCAGTAACAATCTCAGGCAATAGAGCAAACACCTTTGCCCCTGTATTCAGTTGCATGCTGAAGCATCAGCTTTTACTCACTGTTGATTTCTTCCCTTGTACATTCTTATCACTGTCAACATTGCTGTTTAGCAAATGCATTTTTCCCTTTCGGACAATTAATCTCCCATAATTATCTTCATTCCCAGGCATTCTTGCTGTTTCCAGAAATGTAAAAAAAAATAAAAGAGTTGAACATTTTTATTACCTTTTATTCTTGAACAGCAAAATCAGAAGAGGTGTTAAGAAAATCCATGCTGTAAAGGTATGGGTGTGAGGGAGAGGCATCAATTGTAAAGAAGGCTCAGGAGCAAATCATAGATGGATACCCCTGAGAAGAAATAGGTATGACTTATTATGAAAAGTGCAGTAGCAGATAATGATAAACATAATAAACACATGAAGAAGCAGAAAGAGGAAAGAAGAATTTCTCTGTTGGCCTACAATTCTTGTTTATCCTCTTAACATTTGATTAATTTTGGCTTCCTGGGCATTAAGAAGACAGAAGAAGTACAAGTTACACACCTGTATCTGGGTTTGGATTTCATATCCAGGTTTGTATTTCAAACTCTTTCTAGTAGCATAGACATTCAGCTGTGATGGTGCAGTTCATTGTGTTGTATCGCAGGGATGACTTATGACTGAAAGATAGATTTAAATTTGGATCTCATAATACTTCTGCAGAAAATTTGAACCACTTCTGGTTTTACATTTTAAATAACTTCCCTCTCACCATATGCGTTTTAGAAGTGATACAATTCAATCTACCACAAAATACAAAAAGCTGCAAAAACATATACCATTCCATCAACAATGTATATAAATTATTAAATAATGATCTGATTTAAAAGAATACAAATGAAGCCTTTAAGTAGGTCTTTTTTACATGCATAGTATTCCTCATTAAAAAAAATATGTAAAAGAGCCATTGTAGTTTCTTTGTTAACCACTGTAGAAAATGCCAATTCTCTGGTTATAGACGCCACTAGTTTAGCACTTTAGGTCTCTGCAGTGTTACGTATGATTATTTTTTAATACTGTTAATTCTGTTACTCCACTGGTAAAGAATGTGTGACTTGGAATATGACAGTCTTCATAGTGAGAGGGCAGTGATGCACAGTTTTATAATTACCCAGAAGAACAGCACCCTCCACTGCTCTGTGGAGCAGTGGTTTATGAATATATATGTATATAATTTCTTTAAATGTGTTGAAGGATATTGATAGTGGAAGGCTGGAGAACCTGCTGGGTAGACATTGTGTAACAGAGTTTGATAAAAAGTAGTTCTGGGAATCATATTGTTTAGCTTTGACCTAAGAAAGGATTGATTCAGTTTAGAGGAAATAAATGTTCATAGCGTTCGCAGACATGTATTTCTAGAGCAACATCAAGACTTTAGCTGCTTTTAGGTTTAAATACTGCACCTGTACTGTTTTCCTTTAAGGTCCTTTGTCAGGATTTGTAAGCTCTGTACTAGTCGTGTGATCGTCATGCTCTAAGAAAGTACCTCACTAAAAGAGGCTTCTTTTCCACAAACTTTCTGTCTGATGTTAGCCAGCTGCCGATCACCAGTACTTTTCTTTGTAGCTGTGATTGAATCCTGCCTGGCTGTCTTTGAGCACAGATTTGGACTTGGCTTAACTGTGTGTTCTATGTCTTAGTTTCCATCCTTTTCCACAGGAACAACTATCTGCTGGCCCTGTGGCTCCTCACTTAAAAGCTTTCCTAATATTAGTATATACTGCGTATATCAGGGTTTTTATTACTTATCTCATGAAATCTTAGCCCATAAACCTCGGTTAAACTGTCCCAATATTCATGGTTTTCTGTGGTAGTGAAAATGAGAGGGGGAACAATTTAAAAACTTTTAGCAAAGGAAGGCACTTTGATTTCTTATGATGAACATCTCTTTACAGGAATAAATGGGTGAACATAGATAATAGATATCTATGATATGGATGAATGGATAGATAGCTGAAAAATGATACAAATGGATGAATAGGTAGATAGACATATAATGCTGCACATACTAAGAAATAGTGATGACTACGAAACTATCTCAGGAAAAATTGGGAATTTTCTCACACAGTGATCTGAAGTTCTGCCCTTTGTGTCAGCTTAACAAAACAAAATACAAAAAGGAGATATCTCAACTAAAAGCCACAGCAGCTTTAAAGGAAATATGCTGATTTCAGTAAAAGCAACTGAAACACCTCCCCATGAGGAGGAAGGTTTTTGCATGAATCTTGCAAACTGTGGTTAGAGAGTAATTGCCAGGAAAATTTACACCTCCATAGAAAGAGAAAATAAAATGTATTTTAAGGATTTAAAAAATTTGTTACTCTTATGTTTTATGCTTAAAGAGGATGCTGACAGGTATGGAGCATCAAAGAGAAGAGTCTTACTAGCACAATCTAAGTGGTTGTGCTTTTTATTTGTATTTCCTTCATTCTGTTCTTTCTTTTCCTTGCAAAAGGCTAAATTGATTACCAACTTTGTTTCAATGAGTTCCATCTTTCTGTAAGAAATCAAGATAGTCGTTCATGCCATGACTTTAAAATAATGTTTGCTGTCAATGTGGAGTCATCACTCTTCTAAGGTAAGGTTTTCAATTTTTCCTTTAATGGCATATGTCTTGTTATTTCAGAGGTGAAGAAAAATCAGTCCTAATTTTAGCCAGGCATGCTGGGCCCACAGATGAAAAATTTGAGCTTTGGCCAGACTTGTGAATTCCCCTGAAAACTTGCTAACTTACATATTCTCTGTCACATTCAAGATTTTGAGTAAAATTTCAGCCTTCTGTGCTATGTACTTAAAACCACTTAAATTTGTTCATTTTTAATAAGCGTTGTTATTTCTTCTACTTGTCTAGAAACTTATTTTCTTTTGAACATAACAAGGTAGCTTTTTGTGTTTTCAGGTAACTCAAACGTTGTTAATGTTGGAAGGGACTTCTGAAAGTCATCTTGTCCAACCCCCTTGTTCAGGCAGGATCACCTAGAGCAGGTTGCCCAGGACCACCATGTCCAGATGGCTTCGAGTATCTCGAAGGATGGAAACTCTACCACTTTCCTGGTCAAACTGTGCCAGTGCTTGACCACTCTCGCAATGAGAATGTGTTTCTTGATATTCAGAGGGAACCTCTGGAGTTTCAGTTTGTGCCCATTGTCTGGGCACCACTGAGGCTTTATCCTCTTTGCACCCTCCCTTCAGGTATTTATATACATATATATTGATAAGATTCCCCCATGAGCCTTCTCTGAGCCTCTCCTATAAGGATACACATTCCAGCCCCTTAATCATCTTTGTGGCCCTTCACCAGACAGCAGTTTGGACCCCACCATGCTAGACTTGGCCTTTTCTGCCGCACAAAGGCTTTCAGCATAACCTCAGCAGGCCTTGTACTTCCCATTTCCCTCACTCCCTCTTATGCCATGTCCTGTGTCACACATACTTGACATGACGCTATAAAAAACCCGCATTTGGTGTGCCGTGATGTTTTAGGTGCTTTGGATTGATAAATCACACATGCAAATAGTAATTATCCCAAAGGTGCCTACAGAGGACACATGAATATATGAGACTTATGGTAGATGATGAACAGAAGTTTAGGTTTCTCCAGAACTGACAGTGTTGTGCAGTCTGGATATGAGCCACACTATGGTACTATGCCTGGCTGCTCAGGATAGCAATCTGAGACAGATGCCTTCAGCAATGTGGGCATAGCTTGAATGGAAAAAATAGTCCTCAGGGATGTTAAATCAGAGCACGACCTTTCAGCAGATGGCACATTTTTTGTAGCTGAGCTATGGGTCACACAGGAGTAGAAAAACTCAGCTACTCCTTGTGCTGAGAACCGCTAAAGCTCCATCATTAGAAAGTCCCTCTGTGGCAGCATAAATTAAGGTCAGATTTCAGTATTGTGTCAGTTCTGGGACAAGGTCATATTCATGATAGTTACACACCTGTGCCATGGAATTTTCCATGGCACAGCTTCACTATTTGGAGGTCCTACATAAACAAAGATAATAGAAAGCTGAAAGAAACTTGCAAAAGCTGAAATATGTATTAAAATGTAAATAGCAAGAGAGAACAATTTGTGTAAGATTAGGGTGAAAAATATATATGATGATTATAAAACCTGATTTAATGAAACATGACAGGGTGGGGGCCCTAAGGCTGAAATAAACTAGATTCCACTCTTTAAACTATATTATGCAAGAGTGAAGATATAGGAAATGCGAGGAATAATGCAGTAATAAAAATGTTTTGGAAAGTGAGACAGGCTGAACCAACAGAGCCTTTTACCCCACGTGAATCTCCTGCCAATATCTTTGAATATGAGTTTTATCTTGGCCTTGTTTATTTCAAACTTATTTAAATTTTGGAAGCATTTATGTGTTTTTTTTCTTTTTTCTTTTAACTTAGTGGAATATGCAAATAACCCTAACGAAGAAGAAATTATCATTAGCTAAAGCATATATGGAGAATTTGTATTACAATGTGATCTGAGTGCTTGCATTCCTCTCATGCCTCTTGGCAATCCACCTGTGGATAAGTGTGCACCTTCACACACAGTCTTAGGAACATGTTTCTGCTAAGATGTTTCAGAATGGACACAGCAGCAGCCTCACAGCAAGGAGAGACATGTAGAGGTCTGCCCTCACATGGGACAAGGACATGTGCCCTCCTGACCAGGGGTTGCACCACCAATGACAAGGGTCCAGTCCCTCCACCTTACAGCTCCTTCTGCTTTGCTCTATAAACTTCTGATTTTCTGATCACAGATGTGTTGTATTTATGATAGATCTGCTCATAAGCATGGCTGTGTTTATTATGCAGCCAGAATTGGCTGCCAGGGAAAGGCTTTAAAAGCTGATCTGGCCTACAGCCCGGTAATGAGCTGCATCAATCAGTTTCAATAACACTCTGGAACTGGATACACAGATATCAGTGCGCAGGGACAGCATTAGTGTGTTTATATGCCCATGAAAGAAGTACAGGCCTTTCCATTTTATTGACTGGGAAACTGAGTCAAAAGCTATCAGCAGCCTGGTTCTGTTGCCATGGAAGTCAACAGCAAAAATCCCTTCCAGAGTCACAGAAAATGAAACATTGAGTGAGAATTGATACTTCTCAGTAGAAACGCTAAATCTGTTGGCTCCCAAGCTTTTATAATTAAGACCATCTTTTGTTTCGTTCCCTGTTAGGCACAAATGGTCTATCGTGATCAGTACTTTTCTCTCTGTTGCACATCTGTGATGCTTCAGAAGAAAGTGACTCGTATCTCTAATGAACTGATATGAATTGGCAACCCTGTATACTGGAGGAAATCATATAGAAGTGGTCTTTTTTAATAAACAGAATTTACCATAGGAGGTTACCTTACTATATGCAGGCATTATTTGATAAGTGTTACTGGTGGTGGAATTATTAAATTTCATAAATCCAGTATGGTGCATTGGATATGTATTCAGTTACTAATATTTAGCACAAAAGGTCAGAGAGCATTACTTGGAATGCCTTCCTTGGGTTAGCAGTACTGTTCTTTAGTGTCTTGAAATCATATATTATCCATAAATTATAGGTAAAATTAAGGGAGTGAGAATTCATCACTCTGCAGTACCTCTCTTGATCAACAAGTTGCCTTCTGAACATAAAAGGATGATGTCGTGTCAGAGTAGATTATACACTTTGCTCTTTTTCATCTTTGTTCTGAGTACAGCATTGGCACCATGCATCCAGCTGTTTGAACAGAGAGGATTAACCTTCTCCTGGGGCCAATTATACAGCTCAGCTGTCTGCTGTCATCGCAGAGCTGCCAAGGAGCCCAGCCATAGCCACATGTGGCAGGGTCCTGCTGTAATGAGTGTCCACATTTCAGATGAGGCCTCCTACGAGTTCCCAATATGTGGATTCAAGTAGCTCAGAGCACCAGCCGTTCTGCTCTTGTGGTGGTTTCTGGTTGCTGAAGCTCATGCTTGGGCACTCTGAAACAGCAGCCTCGATGAGAGAGCCACAGATCCAGATGTGGTGAGGTCATGTAATTTTTTACTGGGCTGTGTGCCGTGCTACAGGTCAAGATACATGCACTGTCCCACGTGACATCCTTGTCTCTAAAATGGAGAGACATGGATTTGACAGATGGACCACGCAGTAGATAAAGAACTGGCTGGATGGTTGCCCTCAAAGAGTTGTGGTCAATGGCGCAATGTCTACATGGAGACCAGTGACAAGCGGTGTGCCTCAGGGGTCTGTTCAGGGACCAGTGCTGTTCAACATCTTTGTCAGCGACATGGATGACGGCACTGAGTGCATCCTCAGTAAGTTTGCCAACGTCACCAAGCTGTGTGGTGCCATGGACTCACTTGAGGGAAGAGATGCCATCCAGGCTTGAGAAATGGGCCAGTGCAAACTGCTTGAGCTTCAACAAGTCAAAATGCAAGGTCCTGCACCTGGACCGAGCTAATCCCAGGCACAAATACAAACTGGGCACTGAGTGGGTTGAGAGTAGCCCTGAAGAGAATGATTTGGGGATGTTGATAGATGAGAAGCTCAACATGAGCCGGCAGTGCGCTCATGCAGCCCAGAAGGCCAACCGCATCCTGGGATGTATCAAGAGAAGTGTTGTCAGCAGATCAAGAGAGGTGATTCTCCCCCTTTACTCTGTTCTTGTGAGACTCCACCTTGAGTACTCTGTCCAGTTCTGGTGTCCCCACCATAAGAGGGACGTGGATCTGTTGGAGCGTGTTCAGAGGAGGGCCACAAGGATGATCCAGGGGCTGGAGCACCTCTGTTATGAGGACAGGCTGTGGGGGCTTTGATTGGTTCAGCTTGAAAAGAGAAGGCTTTCTGCCTTCCAATACCTGAAGGGAACCTACAGGAAGGCGGGGGAAGGACTTTTTACAAGAGCATCCAGCGATAGGACAAGGGGAAATGGATTTAAGTTGAAGAAGAATAGATTTAGATTGGAGCTTAGGAAGAAATTCTTCAGTACGAAGTTGGCAAGACTTTGGAATAAATTGCTCAGAGATGATGTGGCTGCCCCCTCCCTGGAGGTGTTCAAGGCCAAGTTGGACGGAGCCTTGAGTAGCCTGATCTAGTTGAGAGGCGTCCCTGCCCACGACAAGGAGGTTGGACTAGATGCTCTCTAAAGTCCCTTCCAGCCTATGCCATTCTATGATTCTATGAATGCTGCTCATCGGGCCCTAACAAAATCCTGGGCATTGGTGGGGCCCCGGACCTTCAGTCTCCTAACTTCAGGATCCCGCAGATTGGCTCTCCATTGGGCCCCAAACACCAGTAGTCTCACCCCCAGCTTGTACATGATGATTATCCCCAAAACACTTCTTATATCAGTGGTAGAAAAGTGGCAATGAAAAAGAGCAAGCGATTACAGCCGCAGCTGTAATCTCTGTATGTCTGATCAAAATTCACTTGCTCTTCCTATTTATGCAAGGCACTAAAACACAGTAATGTAGGAAATATGAAAGAATGTTTACTAGACTAGGCACTGGCAAAAATGCAAGAAAGATGTTTTGAGCTGTTTGTTGAAACATCCCCACTTGACAAATACATCGATGGGAGGTGAATGTTTCTGGACCTTTGCTGCCCAGGGGGAATCTCTCAAATCCATAAAGAGTGTTTAGTTGAAAAATCAGGGAGAGGCAGTGAAAAATGTATTCCCTTCTCCCCATCCCTCCAGCTGAGCACACCAAGATCATGAGTCATAAGTTCTCACAAAAATCAAAGTAGTTTTCATTCTGTTGGCTGCAGCTGGACATTTTATAATCAAACATTTATTCTTTGGTTTTTCTTTTCAGTGCTGAGGGAGGGAAGAATGTGGGGAAAAGGGCAAAAGAAGTGATGCACTGAAAAATGTCCATTTAATTGTCGGAAGAAGTCCTTGAAAATTAAAAGGCAGTCTTGAAAGCAGTTGATTTTAGGAAAATTACCTTGTTACTTTGGAAATATTTCCCAGATAAATTTTATATTGTATAAGGATATGGTGAAGCATGAGTACAAGTTCATATATAATACCTGGAACCGCGGCCACAACTGTAAAAGTGAACACTAGCACATTTTGAAAAGGCCACTAAACTTTAAGCCTATTTGCAACCATTAGAGAGCGAGTTAAATACGTAACAGAAGACTGCTCCCAAGTCTGCCTGCAGTGAGCCACTTCTGCAGCCCCACAGACTTTTCTGTTAGGTGGAAGACTTGGGTCTGATTTGGTTCCTCTCATCTTCTTAATTATGGCAAAGATTGGAAAAATCACTTTAAATAAGAAATTAAGAGTGATCTGCATGCTTACATTTGAAGCACAAAGAAGTGTTTTTCCATGGACAGAAGCCTTGCTGACCCAGATCTCAATTTTTTCAATGCTTTCCCCATATATAGTAATAACAGGATATTCATGCTTCTTTCTGGCACGTTTGAAAACTGGAAGGCTCTAGTTCATAGTGATCTAAATATAATGGAGCTGTCAACTGGGTTTTGCAGTAATTTCTTTTAATACTGTGAGAAAGAATATGAAATGCCCCACAGAGAATATGGGGATTGTATGTATCAATGCCCATAAAATATGCTGCTTGTTTTCCCACTGAAGAAAAGAAGTGCTGGTAAAAAAAAATAAAATAATGTTCTTTATATGGAAACTGCATCAGAGTATTTTAAAGGGATTCTGTCTCAGTTTCTCTGCAATCATAAATTAAGAGTATGGATACCATGAAATGTTAAATCAATCTGTTGACCAAAGGTTGTTGATATGTAGGGCAGCAGTGACTTATTTTTTCAGAGCTGAAAGCTGTGATATATCTAGTGATGAGAGCAAAGTTATGTAAAAAGAAAAGGCAAAGAGAAAAAAAGAAAAAGAGAGAGAGATGAAGGCAAACTAAAACACATACAACCAATCTTTCAAAACTGATGGGAATATTGCCTTTCCAATACTTGAATTATGCATTATGAATACTTCAGCTGATGCATTTAGCCCACACTCCCATTTTTAATTTGTGAATCAGTGGCAAAGCAGTCTCAGATTTCACATTATTCACACATAACCTCAAAATGCAGTATAAAAGTCGTGCTAGAAGTTCCTAAACGCCTGCATTTTTTCACTACTAGTAACTCCACTACTAGCATATGCATCCAGAATGAAAAAAAGGACTTTTTTCTTAATGTGCCAGGCATCCAAGCAATTAAATTCATTAAGGGTTATCTCACATGTAACTGCTGGCCTGTGGAACATGATCAAGGAATCACTTTCACAAAGAACACTTGCCTACTCATCTGTTAAACTGCCAGCGAACTGTGATAGTTAGAAAACTACCCAACTTTCTATGGCTTATTTTCTCAACAGTTTCACTACCTGTGTAAAATTGTGATAACAGAAAAACCCTACAAAGCTGTTACAGAGGGATTCTCCATGACTTGAAAATGGAATTTGTTGCATGAAAACCACGTACATCTCTCTGCCAAATTCTCATCCAGAAGAAGCAACGAATCATGGCAGTGACACAGAGGGGGCTGGACAAATTCAGAATGTGAATGGATGGTGTTTTATAACTTTGTGTGGTTTAATGCCAGTATCATATGAATAGGCACATGGATCAGAATAGAATTATCACATCCCACATTTGTAAGGTCTGACTCCACACTTCCATAAACATGGCATAAAATAATGCTGATTTAAGTTTTTATGTAAAGTTCCCAATAAATTTCCTACAATATGAATGCCATGTTATTGTTTCACTTTCCTCTTCTTAAGGTACATAACATTTATCTGAAAATGTCACATTTGAAAAAAAAAGGACTAAATGTTCAGCATGATTAGATTTTTTTCCTGTGCAGCTTTTAAGTGAACTATATATCATGGTAGAATCCTTCTTATAGCAGTTGTGTTTCTTCTGGGTTATAGTAGGAACCAGAAGCTCTCACAGATGTGGGAGGTGTAGAAATTTTCCATACCTCACTGTCACTGACTGTACTGACAGTGCTAACTTAGTTTATCAGGACTTGAGTAGGCAAAGTACCCAGACATAACCATTAAGTCTTAAAGAAAGCAACAGAATATAAATGTATGAGTTGAGTTTTCTGTGGATTTATGTGCTCTGCTGAGCTGTACATGTGCTGTACAAATCGAGTTTCTATCCCTCTTGTGCTTGTGTTGCACTCAGTAGGATTCCAGACAAGTGTCTATTGATTATCTTTTAAAATCACCATGATATTATGGAGAGAAAATAGCAAGACAGAATAATAATCATAAGTAAAACCCCAATTTTTCTTTGAGGTAGTTCAATTTAAATTCAGTGGAGCTACACAAAACTCAGTTGTGCCCATTATTTCCTATTGGATTTTCTAGCAGAGCTAGGATGTCACACAAACACTTAAAAACTGAAAAGAACACAATTATTACATGCCAGTTCTGTATTCTAGAGAGAAGTGGGCCAATCACTCTGATTTGAGTCTGTAACTAAGCACAGTGAAAGCAAAAGAACTGCATTGAAGACCTAGCAGTTAATTTACTATATAGAAGTAAAAAGTAGCCAAGATTGTAAGTCTTCCTCAAATTTACCACAAAACAAAAATGACATGTACTATACTGGAATGAACTGAAAGTGCAAGAACTCTGTTGGGTAGACACTGTTAAGACTTGCAGAGGAAGGACATGTGTGTCAAACAGTTATTTGAGGGTCAACACCAGCAGAAATCTCTTGTGTATGCCCACTTTTTTTTATATATTATCCATGCATTTGTTTATAGTGCGTGTATTTACATGTACATATATACCAGTGTTTATATAGGTGTATATTTGGAGTTCTTTGTCTTTGAGCATTTTGTACTTTGTTGACTTAATCCAGTGAATTCACAAGCTCTGAGAGCAGAAGTGTGTCAGGAAAAAGCAAATTTATTACAATGCCTTCTGATTTCTGTGCAGTTTCTTGTGCCTGTGAATATAGTCATCAGAACAGAAGTCTGCCTGAATTCATGACACACATTGCTGCTGATGGCAGCAAAAACCAGCCCTTGAGGGACTGCCAGCAAGACTAAGCACAGGATGAGCTTCCTGCCCATATCGATGGGTGATTGGGAAAGACGTTAAAAGGTTTTTGTATCAAATGTCTTCATTTAATTAAAACAAGGGGGGAGAGGAAAAGGTCTAACCAATACAGTAGCTGCATTCCCCGAGCTTCCAGCAAGCCCAGCTCCTTGCACAGAGAAGCATAAATTCCAAACCAATTTTTCATTAGAGAAATTTTCCATTCCAGCTCCACTGATGTAGTGGTTTCCACTTTCTGGCCCCTTGCTGTGTTGCAGAGCTTATTATTACTTATTATTCGTCTGTCCTCAATTCAGTGGTGGGATCTATCTGTTGCTGCTTTAGGAGCAGAGATTCTAGCCAAGCTTACCAAGGGAAAAATATAAAGCAGACAAACATAACCATTGCGTGAAGTGCTTCTCCTGTGGGCTGCCAATCTCACCCTGACATCATGCCAATCAGGAATAATTTTCAATCAACAAAGACAGGGCCGTTGCAGAGGAAGCCTGAGACAGACAGAATACAAAGTCATGCTGTCCTCAGCCTCATCTGAGCTGATCCTGAACACTTCTTGAAGATACAGGTGACTGCAAAGTACTACCTCAACAGAATTCCCACTAACATAATTTCTCCTCTCACAGTGCGAGCAGCTAAAAGGTGCAAACAGGAATAAAGCTCTCAGCAAGGTAGAGGGGAACAGACCCAGCAGTGCTACCTCCTGCTGGTTAGACTAAGAAAGAAGTAAAATAGAGAGAAATGTGGGTCAGTCTTCCATCTTCCTATGTGCTGCTTCCAGCCAACTGTGGTTCACAGAGAATAAGAAAGCTAATTGCCCATGCAGGTAATCTCTGTACAGCTCTGTAGGGCTTGAACAAGGCTAGGTCCACGTGGCTGCTGTTTCTGCTACAAAGATGGTCCCTTATGGAAAGAAAAAGGAAAACACCGAGGTGACGAAAGTATGGTGCACAACACCCGGGGTTCTGCCTGGCCTGGGGAACAGAGTCATCTCTGTTCCCCTTTGTTGCTACTTCCTGAGGAGCTGTTCATAACACCTCTCATGAAACAGCGCTGCTTCCAAGGGCAGCCAGATGGAAAACTGGACAGCAATCTGAAACAGGAGCCGGCTGCAGGTAACGTGTGGAGATAAGGTCCTCTTGTATAGTCTGGCTCATCTGTCTGTATGCATGGAAAGTGTGGAAATGCACCCCCTGCTTCAGCTGCCTCTATTTGTAGGTTTGATAATCCAGAAGTGCAGAGATCTGGCATTAGTAACAGTGCATCTTACCTTCAGTTTACATCTAGGTAGAAACAGAGGAGATGATAGGTAGGTAGGTAGGTAGGCAGGAAGGCAAATAGCTAGCTAGATAGAGATAAATAGATAGAAAGACAGACAAGATTATTAAGATGATGTAGAGCAAGCACAGGTTATATGCTTTTGAATGCCTTAATGCTTAGTTCAATGTTTGTGTAGTAAACACTATGCGCATTCCAGGTACTTGCCAAGAGCAGATATTTCAACTAAATATCAAAGGTAAAATTAGTCAGGTATAACCTGCAGGCCTGAGAAAGCAAGTAATGGACATAATTAGTCTGCAGGCTTTTGGCTTGCTGAGAGCCACCTGAACCAGACAAGGACATCCTTTTGAGGATATTGATAAGTTTTGGTGTGTCAGCCATAGCTAGGTGATCACAGCTGTGCTGATCAGTGTTGGCTCACACATCACCATTAATCTACCTTACTGTTTGTTTATTGGATTATAAAAGAACCTAGAAGCTTCAATCCCTTGCATTCCTACATCTTGAAAAGCTATTCCTTTCCAGTCGTCTCAGCTGGAAACTATGTTTAGTAAAGAAGGACGACAGGAACGTCTGAAGGGATGGCATGGCTGTTCTAATGTAAAACACTAACATTTGAGCTTGCAAATCGTGAGCACAAGCCTCCAGAGCAACCCCTCATTATATTTGGCAACGCGTAGTCATGTCTCAGTTCTACTAAAAGCCTTAGTACGTGGCTCAGCCTCCTTCATTTTAAATGTATAAAGAAACTTCTAGTGAAGTTTAAATGCGCAGCCTGAAATGCCTTGTCATGAGGAACTGAGCAGAAAAGCCCAGGCAAAAGCTCCTGCACGTAGGAGGTAGATATGAAAGTAATTCTCTGCTGTTTTCAGCCAAGGGAGAGCTGGGTACCTGCCACTTTGCAAACCCACAGATTTCTGAGATTATCCTCTGATGAGCAGATGTTTTCTTTAAATAGCATGCTGCAAATTAACAGTTCTCTAAAAACTCCTTTGACAAAGTCCCTGACAAAGTTTCTTCCTTAACCCTGAAGCTGCTGACTTGGAGCAACTAATGGCATGATAGCAAAGGAAGGGCCTGATGCAATGAGTTCCCCTAAGGTTAGTAACCTCGTGTGGAAAGGTAAGAGTGGGAGACAGTGTGCTTGCGATATGGGAAACAGTGTGTAAATTTTGAGCTCAGAGGCATCTGGTTGTAGTTGTTTTTTCTCTTCCAAGGCAATTTTCAAGATGTTTCACATTTTTTGCTATCCTGAATTATGATAAATAGAACATATGTCTGTGAAATAAAAATCAGGACTCAATCTGGGTTTTTTTCCTGCTTCTTCTCACAATGAATTCATTTAAATGTTAAAACAAAAGGAATGTTTGGTTATGTAATTCACAAAATCTCACATAATTTGGCAAGTTTGTTTTCTCTACCTGTTTCAAAGCCTTAAATTCTTTAGAATGTACCTTTTCTGGGAAACAGGAATTAGTATTTTGCTATGAAAAATGTTTCATTGAAAACTGCCTGACCGATACACTACAATGGAGGAGAGGCTAAAACTGTAGTTTTTGAATGGACACATTTCATACTCTTGCAAAGCACAGTAGGCATTTCCACAGTAGGAGGCAAGACCTCTACAGGTAAATCTGTGTAATTCCTAGTCTTTTGATTAAGCAGTGTGAACAGTGTTGACAGCAAATCTCTTCCTTTGTTTCTAAAGGAGAATTTCCTGTCACAAAGAGGTTGGCACCTTACTCTGTTAATATATATTCCGTGTCCTCTTATGCTTTTTCTGCATCAGCTATTGCTGTATGTGATCTTCGTCCTAAACTGTAATAATCGCAACATAGGTGTTGCTGATTCTTCATAATGCGCTGCATAATAGTCTTTATCACTTCCTTCAATCAAAAAGCCATTTGGCCTTTAAAAGAAAATTTCATGGGCACTCATTCTGTCTGAGGAAGATCATGCACCATCTTTTGTAGTGTTGCCACAAGGTTTTTTAGTTACAAATACATACAAACTAGGCTAAGCTTTGTTCTTTTATTCCTTTTTCTTCCTCCCATTTAATCTGTTCGCTTGTTTACATGACTGTGGCTGAGAACACCTTTTTTTTTTTTTCTTAAATGTGTGCCATCAGCTCGTGGACCACCTTCCAATGTCCATGTCTCACAGACTGACACCACTCCATAACCTACAAGACAGGAGTCAGTGATGTGTAACACTGCAGTGCTGTTATTTGTAACCCTTGTGGAGTATGTTTTCTGTACTCGTTCCATCATCAGATTCTTCAAGGTCTTTTGCCAGTGCAGTTCCACTGAATTTTTGAGGATTTTACTGGCATAAATGGGAGCAGAACACCGTCTCTAGTTGAAAGTGATACATAAGTCTATCTGTTCTCATAGAAAGGCAGATAGATGAAGAGCTGCTATCAAAAAATATGTGCTGTCCAAAGTCTGAGCTGTGTCAATAAAATCTATTCTTCTAAAGCTATTTCCTTGATTATTCTCTCCTATGTTCATACACATGCACTATCAGTAGAAACATGATGCAAGAACAGCATTTAGTATAAGAAGAAAATACTTTGACCGAGGAACTCTTTCATCTATCACAGTCATAGCATACTGGCAGGAGCAGAAGGATCAGACTTTCTAAGTGGGTTCTAGTGGTGGGTTTAGTAGCTGGATTGAGAGAAGCTATGAGGGCCTGTTGGGTCTGCAGGCTTCAAGATGTTCCTGATGAATGAGCAGCTACCTCAGGGCTGTGGAGGTGGAAGAAAGCAGAGGTGAGAATAGTTATTTGCCCTGCTACACTTCCAGGTGCCAAAGGCTACACCGCTCCTTGGAAAACCTTTTCCTCGGCATAAAAATAGACACTGATGGCTTCTGAGAGCCTTGGGAATCTGTCTCTTGTTTTGGTATTTGGTACAGTGGTGGATACTTCTGCCCTAACAAAGGCTTGCCAAAGACCTGAGAAGAACAAGTGTTAATACCTGATGGTTTTGCTTCAGGTGCTTCCTTTACCTTTTGTGTACTGGCAACCAGACAGTTAGAATTGGCCACAGGTGAGAGCTGACAAGGGTATAAAAGGCCCCTCCAAAAGAGTCAAGTGTTAGCCCATCCTCCTTGGAGTAGTGGGGTTGCAGTTGAGGGCTCTTTTCTTGGACTAGAACTCCACCCAAGGAAACTTCCTGAGAATGAGAGAGTCCTCACCTTCCTTCCTCTGGTGAGTGACACCTGGATACATCCTTGAGTGAGCCCTTGCCCGCTGTGGGTGAATGATTCTTCTTTTCTGGGTGTCCTTGGGTGGGAGGTTTCTCCCTTTTGTGAGTGAGTTGGTGCATATTTTGGGTCATCTTTTTTTCAAAAAAAGGAATATTTGTGAAACGCAGTCATAGTTAACATATGAAATAAAAAGCATCTCTGATGGAAAAAAAAAAGACAAGAAATGGAAAACAAAAATTCTGTACTCACTGTATTTAACATCAGTTGTACTGTAGCTGCAGTTATCCTCAGGAGTACATTAAAAGCTTAGGACGTTTAATTACAAATACATAATTCAGGTCATCCTTTTAAGTGGGCCTGGCTGTAATATTATGCGTAATAATGCTCCCAAGTATCCTCCAGTATATTGAAAATAACTTGCTTTCTAAAAGCATAACTAGATTATATTTCTATCAAAATATTTACTCCAAAATGTATATCTTTTATACAGAAACAATTAGACAAAGACAGCATTTACTGAATTTGCTAATGAAACTATAGAAATCAGAGTCCTGGGAGCAGGACCTTTGCTTGGTCTACCTGTTCAGTCCCATGGTTGTTACCATCAAAGTGTATATTGCTTTCTCCCTCTTCTTAAAAAGAATTATTCAACACAATATATGGAAAAATATCCTGCAGACAAATGGTGCTGAGGTAGAGCTTTGTCAAAAGTTGTTAAAAATATGCATTGTCCAGGCTTGAAAGACCCACTACACTGAACTTTGCTGAAATAGCTGTAGAAAACCAGAAAGCTTTGTTTCTGCCTTCAGGAAACACACCTTTGTTTGAATGAAGAGGACTGCAGAAAATTAATTTACCGTGGTACTGAAGATAGAATGTAAAAACTTCAGGTAGTACAAAGTTTTATTTCAGTTAATAGCACAAATTCAATTCAGTAATATGAGACACTGCCTGAGCTCCTTTCTTTGCCTGTTGAACTTCACTGAGCTCCCAAATGAGCCAGGTTTATAGGAACAGACACAATCTAAGTAATTTTTGCTATAAAGTCATTGTTATATTTATTGCTTTAATAACTCTGCTAAGTATTTCACACTCTAAAAATTTAGAAGACCTCAGAAGATTCTGTTGTGAAGGTCTTACTCTTTAGATGACACACATGACAGACAAATTCAAAACTATTAGTTTACTTTCCTGTCGTGTGTAATCTCCCATTTTTCTCTTAAGCTTTTACTTCTCCAACACAATAGACTGCTTTTGAAGGCTGAAATTTTTATTACAAAGGATTGTACAAATTGAGCAATAAATTATCTAAAGCACAGTGCGTGCAGTTGCAAAGCACTGCTGCCAGCTATTCTGCAGTAAGATAAGAAAGTCAAAGATGTTAGATTTATCTCAAGCTCACCTGAAATTGTATCCTTTGTCTACAGTAGTTTAGCTCTTTAGGTCTAAATATGGAGCTTTTTACTTTTAAAATACTTTATTATTTTCTTTTTACATACTGCTTTATGTTGCTTTAAACAGAAGAAAACTGAGTTACACTGCAAACCTGCAGTGATTAGTTTTAGTCTTGAGATACTTACTTACTGAAAGAGAGTAAATGGCTATCTACTTGTCTGTCAGTGTATCTCCTTGTCCATCTATCCGTTTCAATCTGGATAAATTTTTTAAATTAATTCCAAAGTAGACTATACCATTTGTTTAGAAAATTACATAGTAAGAATTTGAAAAAGATATTTGTCTGCATGATTTATTGAAGTGAATGTAGATTGGCAGATCATTTGGATACATCGTAAGCTTCAGTGTTTATAAATTAATGTATAAATAGCAAGAATACAACTAGTCTAACAAACAAAATGCAAGCGGGGCTAATAAAGGCAGAAATCCAAGTGTATTTCTTTCTTTTACTTCTGTGAGCTGCCCCTTTGGTAACCCGAGTTTCACATTCCATGCTGCCCCATTACTCCAGTTTAATATGATATTTCAGTGGTATCAACATATCTTTTTCTCAGGTTGGCCACAGAAAACCAGTAAAGCAAATGTGTCCTTTACATACCAAGAGCATTCCAGCCGAACCAAATGCAAAGCAGTCTCCATTCCTGAGATACATCTCTGTGCTTTATTGAGTTAACAAATTCACATATTGGGGAGGTGGTGAAGGGAAAGAGAGACTGAGACAGAGAATCAAGTGAAAACAGAGGGCAGAAAAATATTGCAGTAGAATCTTAACACATCAAAGCTTGCAGGAAAAAGTCACCTTGCTTTAGACTCTTTAGGTTTCTTTCCTCTTTTCTTGCTCTAAAATTAGACACATCCATTTCAAAGGAGCCATCTGGGCAATCCTAAGGAAAGAAAGAGAGACTAGAACTGACGTTCTCTGAAGCTCAGTCAACCTGAGGAAGAAAGTGGTTTATCTTCTTTTCTCTTTTCTTTCTGATTTAAGGAATTAAATAAAGCAATATGAGGCAAGAGGAACTCGTATTGTGAAGTATAATAAAGAATGTCATTGCAGCTTTTCCTTAGATGATTCAAGGAGTGTGTTCTACCAGTGTGTATCAGCATTTGTTTTATAAGAGAGTGGCAGCCACTAGGTTAAATGCTTAATATAAGGCTGTGATTCAGCAGGCTACCTCCATTCAGATAAAAATATTGAAGCTTAAACTCCGCTATGCTTTTCATTTCTCTGTTACCTGTATATGATTTCCTGAGCAGGAATCCTGTAATGCAATACTGACTTTATTCTACAGTTCTCCCACACAATACAGGAATGACATAATCATAGCTACCATAAGGACTAAGGAAAAGTGATTTGGAAATTCATGGGAGAATTTGATATGGACAGATTTTTAGCATGTTTTTGTACCAGAGAAATAATTTGGCTTCTTGGAGCAAAAAGCCACAATAAATTTTTCATATTTGCTCTTGCCTTTGCTACCTATGATAGAGAATAAATTTCTGTGATGAGTGCCATTAATTGTGAGCAACCTGTAGGATAATGTAAACACTACAACTGAGTCATATTAGGAGAAATGAACACTCTAGAAGGAGGTAACTAAAGAGTTAAATGAAGGATGACAAGGATCTGCTGTGGAGAACATTATGTGTGGTGGATATTGGAGACCACTTGTAGCTAAGACACCTGTCAAACTTCCATAAGTGCAGACAGGGCAAGCAGGGAAGTCTTTTTGCTAGGATTTTTTTATAGGCAATTGGTAAAATTTATTGAAAACAGAGTTTACAATACTTGAGGGAGAGAATAAAATCAGAATGCACAGGAAGTACTACAATTGCTTTTTTTCCTCTGAAAATTGGTGTTCACTGAGTGATAAATTGATTGGTTTAGCTGGTGTTGTGCAGTGTAGGATTCAATTACCTTTACTACCTAACTACAACGGTAGTTACTGGTAACAAGCTATCTGGTCCTCATTTTAAACAAATCACATTAACTGCCTTAACTTTAGTGGCATTTCCACAGTTCTTCCAAACCTACACTGCAAGCTCTTTGCATCCTTAGGTTCATATTTTTCTTCATTACTCTTTCTTTTAGCCTCTCAGCTCTTCATGTTAAGAAAATATTTTTCACTGAATCCTTCAAAATTTTAAATATTCCCTTTAAATCTCCCTAGAAATATTTCAAGCAGCTCCCTCCCTCCTATGAATCCAGCCAGGCCTCTAATCCCTTTGTCATTCCTGTTCTAAATTTCTTAAAGTTGACAACCAATTTTGTTGAAACTCTTGAGTGTGTGCTATACTGTACTAAACATACAAAATAAAATAGTCTTGGTTATTCTCTCAGCCTAGTTTAAGATACCGAATGCCTTGTTTGTGCTCAGACTTACAGGAGACAGCTGCTTCATGCTATGTAATTTTAACTGTGCTCATCACCTAGTTTCTGAAAAAAAAACTCCATGTCTTTCTCAACTAGAGTAGCTGGCTGCTGGGCTTAGAAGCCACCAGTGCCTTAGATTTTTATATTGTGTCAATGTACCATATTTCCTGCTTATCCAAGATTAATTTAATCTGCCATCATGCTGCCCAGATCTCCAATGACTTTAAGTAGAGCTGGGGAATTTTGCAATCCTCTGCAGGCTATTATTAGCTGAAATAGCCTTCTATCAGTTTTCAATAACTTGCTGTCTACTTCTTTTGCTGGCTTAGTAATGTATTAAAAAGTACTAGTCCCAATATTGACCTTTAGGACACTTCTGTACTGGCCATTTTTCAAGTTCAGAAATTTTCATTTTATGGGTTTTTAGAAGTTAACATACTACATAATTCCCAACATTATCTAGCCTTTTTAGTCTATTGGTATTATCTTTATTTTATGTCTATATGTCTATACCTAATTATTCAAAATATTCTGAGCCAGTTCTATCCATATGTTGTTTTTAACCAGTTAAGGAAAAAAAAACCCACAACAATAAAACTTCTGATAATGCGAAAATATTATTATTACAGATTTTTTGTTTGTTTTTATCACTTTGAACTGTAAAATAACAAAATATATTAAGAAGCAAATAAAATACCAGCTATTCCAATTCACTGATGTGGAAACTTGTGCATGCTGTACCAAAAACCATATAGTTAGCGGTAGAACTCGACACTTCCAAATTCTGATTGTCTCCCCACTGAGGTGTGCTGCCTTTCTGCCTGGCACGCTACCAGTCTCCCTGCTATAGCACCTTGGCTGATGTGAAGTGTAATTTCTCATGAATGCTTATGATTACTTTGCAGTAATGAATACCAAAATGCAATTCAAAGACATGACGTGACGCACACAAAGAAAAGGTAACTGATGTGTTGGCTTAAAAAGCACTCAGCTCCTGTTTATGGTGAGGTTCAGCAAGAGAGAGACAAAAGAAATAATAGAAGCTGAGGGAAATAGATGTAGAGGTTTTTTTCAAATTAGAAAAAAATAATCACAATGAAGTAATTTTATTTAACTCTGGGTAATAGTTTGATTTCATGTGAGTGAGAAAGAAAGTGGAATTAACTGGATGGTTAGAATGGATTTGTAAATGAATGAATGACCTTTGGAAGTAAAATTGCAATTCACACAATATGAACATTTCCATTTTCTTTTGTTTCAGAATGTTCTCATGATAGAATGTTTTGCAGGGAACAATTGCATTCAAGTAAATCTGCATGTCGTCAAGGAAAAAAGAAAAAATGTACAAAATGAGTGAAGGGGCAGGGAGGAAAGAGTTTATAGGAATGAAACACGTTTAGCTGTATAAAGAGCAACATACATAAGATCCTGTTCCAATTTCTAGGCCCATCAGATAACTCACCAGGGCCATTTATTAACCCATATACACATATTTTTCTCACCATGGGATTGGTACTAACTACAGGCAATGTGTCATACATTTAGACAGTTCTGGCTCTAGCAGAGGAAAATGGTTTCTATTCAGTGATCAATGGTTCTTCCCAAAGATTTACTAGCAGATACTTCATTTGATTCTCACGTGAAGGTTGTATTCCAACCTCTCAGTTAATTCTATAGGATGCTTTTGGTTTAGTTACTCCTGGCCTTTCCTGTTAGCTGAGATTACAGGTGAGGAACCATGGTAGTTTCTCAGGGATTTAGGTGATGCTCATCATTTTGGGAAGTGGCCAGGGTCCATGGTGGCTAACAGAGAGAAAAGATCACTCTAATGACCTTTAAGACCTAATTGTGGAGACAGGAATCACAAGATTTCCTGTTTATCTTGCCTTTCATGCTATTTTCATGCAATATGACTCACTGCCAGCTATACCAGCTAAAACAGAGTGCTAGATGTCTTCTGAACTTCTTGGAGAAAAAGGAGCTTGTTTTCCTCTACAAAAAACATGGGGGATGTGTCCAACTATCAAAAATATGTCAGTATAAACTTGCTATCATATCTGCACTGTTGTGGTCTAGCAAATATGCATAATGATATCTGCAAAGATATAGCCATATGGGCTTCAATGTGTGTCAACAGGCAGCATATGAATGCTTTGGGGGCGTCTGGGCAAAGTCTGTGTTATAACTTGTGCTGACTTATATTTGTAACTACTGTTACTAAGGACAGCAAAAGTAATTTTATACAAATATGTTGTTATGAGCTATTGTAAATTCACCTTCCCTGGACGCTGGCACAAACACACTGTGCTGGTTTTCTCTATATTTAAACATCTGAAAGATAGATGTGCACTTGTGAGTTAGTTGCTCGGAGTATATGGTTAATCTGACCCAATTTAGACAAACAGTTCAGGAGGGAATTCATGACAAGTGTACTGGCTTCTTCCTGCAAGAAGAGGCTACCTAGCTGGCTTATGTATAAATGTCTGTGTGGGAAACATCTGCATTTTCTGAGAGGGTTCCCACCTAAACTGTCTCTTTAAAGAGACTCCGTTGTATAACAACAGACAAACTCAGGGTAAGGGTACCAGGTTGAGGTAACAGCCTGAATAAATCTTACACTGAATTTGAGTAGGTGTTAACTCAAACTTGATTCCTATTCTCCTATTTGTTGCTGGCTGTTTTTAATTTCTACTTTTTTTCTTTTTAAAATAAAAAAATCCTGATTTCTCAGATTATCTGTGTTTTCAACAGTCAGCTGAGGTAAATCAAGACAAAGGTACCAGAAAAATGTCATGCCAGAAGCAGTGCTCTCAGCACTTATCTTTTACAGCGCTGACAGTAGTGCTATCACCCCCTTAATAGTTAAATTTAATCTGGATTGAATTTCTATATTGAGGCTTTGAAAAAAACAGTTGTCATAAAAGTTTGCAAAGGAATTTCCCTTTTATTCCTGCAGTAACTAGAATATTTTCCTTCTTTACTCCCTTTCTTTAGCAGATTTTTGTGTGTTTTGCAAATTATTTATTGTTCCTAGAACAGAGTATTTTATTTAGGTGTGTCTATGCTGAATGTTGAATTGTAAATCTGTACTGGGGTTTCCTGTGGCCATTTGCAGTTAAAGGTCATACATGAAGAGCCCAGATTTCACAGACAGGAATACTGTCTTGACTCTGCAAGGCTTTTCCTGAAAATAAGCTTGGTACAGAGAGGAAAATGGCTAAGGTGGGCAGAGGGCTCTAGATGGACTGCTGAAATGAGCAAATTAAGGCCTCACGGTGGTAGTAGGACACCATCTGTAGCTGGTTTAAGCATGGTGTGTACTAGTGCAGTCTAGCAGATATGCAGTTTTGATGGTGTGGTGCAAGAATTTGGGTGCACAGTACCTTTCTGAGTTGCTGAGAGTAAAACTGCTTGTTTGTAAGCTACCCCAATCACTGTCTTCTTGCTGCTGCTGTATTCTTGTACCATCAGCTTTTAAAGCGAACAAAGCCTTTGCAATATATTCTTTTCTGACCAGCAGATCTGTGTGGCAAATCACATGAGTATGAGCCATCTTTCACAGCACAGACACCTAAGTGTTTTGCAAGTTATAGGATTCTGTACTGGATTAATAAAACCTGATTAATGACTTATTTAAGGAAACATATAGAGTTGGAAAATATTGTCTCTTGGCACTTAAGACCAGAAGGGAGTGATTTGCAAAACTTTCTTGTATAATTATGCTATTTTTGCTTTGTCCTCTGTGCTCCTACCATTCTTATCAAGCTGGATTTTCCAGCTGAAGAGAACGAATAGTGCTGTACAAATAGTTTAATGAAAAAGGTTGTTTGTTTTCCAGGACTTTCCTGTTGTGATGTTATCCATCACAGCTTTGAACCTGATCTGATTTTATTTCATGGCTAGAGTAAAGCAGGCATCTTTCCCAGGTGACCATTCACATGTCCATGATTCCTTCTGTGCAATATTCCGTCAGTTCCTGAATGGACAGTGAAAAGCTAAAACACTCTGGTGTGGGAATTACAGAAAGGAAAAAAAAAAAAAGGCAACTATTGTCAGACCTTGCTGGTATCCTCTGCTTTCAGGAAAGGAAGTCATTGCCAAGTCATACAAGCTACACCATCAAAAATGCTGGCTGTTGGACTTAAATATTAATATCACTCTCCTATGAATTTAGGAGACAAGTGCGTTTGCAGGTCAAGGGAAGGAGTGAAAGAACTGAAGATGACACAATGGCTTGTGACCAAAACATTGTACATCCACACAATTTCTTTGGAGATTAGTGAGGATAACGTGGAGGCTGTCTGGGATGTCTACAGCCCATTTGTTTTGCCACTCACTGAACTGTTGGTGTGAGAGGGAAGTTTAGCCCATTTCTAAAGCAGTGAGGAGTTAGGACTCTGAGCTGAGTCTGCCTTTTAGAGTAAATTTGCATAACAATAAAGTGGTGGTAGATGAGTTTTGTTTTGAGTGCAGGATCTGAAGTGTGGTTAATTTGACATCACCTAGGAGACCTGTTCCACTGATACAGAGAGGCTATGCATTAGCAAGAAGCTGTAGGGTGAATCAGTGTTAAAGACATGCCTAAAATTCCTGCTTGCTTCTGGTCTGACTTTGGACAGCACAGCTTCTTATATTTTAAATTTTCCTCCTAGCTGAAAGAAAAGGATAAGGGGAGGAAGGCAACTGAAGATTGCTATAACATAATTGCATGAAACCCCATTATCAGTCTGGGATTCATTTTTAGGCAAAGGCACAGCTCAATTTTATTTCTAACCTTTCCAGCAGATACTTTCTCTTGTCCCTGCAAACCACCTGAGAGAGTTTCTTGCTCTCAATCTAAATAATGTGCATCCACCAAGAGAATGGTAGTTGGAGAAAGACATTTCAGTATTGTCCACATTATTAAGAAAAATGTCACCACAAAATATCTAACACATTCCTTGAATTACAAAAGCTAAGTGTACACACCATCTATAACGAATGAACTGTTTCCTACGTAAATGCTATGAAATCCAAGATAGATTACTTTGAGTAATGGAATTAAAATCAAGCTCATTTGTTTGTGAGATTATTGGCAAAATCTCCTTCACAGTGTTAGGCAGAGGGGTGGAGAAAATCTGTGCTAAGCTCAGAGGCAATTAATGTTAATTTGTTTTTACCAATATACTTGGCTCTGCTGAATGAAATGAACTATGTTCCCAGCTGTGTGGCCGAACCTGGACAGAGTCCAGTGCAACCAAAGGTCTGCAACAAAAAGGGTTGAGTATGTGGAAGTATAAGATGAATGAGATGAAAGAGGGGTGTGAACAACTCTGGAGCTGAATGGGGATATGCTAAATGCAAAGGGAAGAGCAAGATCCACAGTGCTGCTTCGCTTTGTCTGGTGTGTGCCTGGTAACACAGGAAACAATCAGAACTGAGAAAATACAGGTCCTCATTTTTGATTTTTTAACTTTATGCAAAATGTTAATGTCTCAGCAGCTCCTTTTCTCTTGCTACCCATTCTATGCCCTTTCCTACATCTGCCTTCCTTTCTGACATTCTCCCTCCATCACAAATGCCCCGTTCTTCAGCTACGCTTTACATCATCTACTTCTTCATGCTCTCTCCACACTGCATGCTTCCCATGACCAGTCCTACTTGTCCACATCCTTCCCCTCTGCTATCCAAGATGTCTTGATTCCCCCTCTTTCCTTCATGGCAGCTGTGATTGAAAAGCCAAATGGCCGAATTCTCCATCCCGTAGAACTACCTTGTAGATTTTTCAGCTGACTTCAGTAGTTGTAAGTGGAAGCAGTTTGATCAGATGCAAGACACAGGATTCAGGGAAACCTATGAGTTTTCATACTTCTTGCCTACTAAAACGTCCCTTAGTATATCTTTGTTTTCATATATAAGTAATAGGGTTTTCCACTTCAAAATTGGAATTGGCTTGGAAAAGAAGTTAATTCTTCAGATGATAATTCTGAAACAACATACAGCTTTCCACTTACTTCAGCTGAAAATACCTTATTAGTTAAGGTTTTCAGTGTTAAAAATCTGAAAAGCAAGGGTGTGTAATAAAGAATTAGGCAACTGGTAGAGGACTCATCTGACCAGTAGTAGGTGTCTCTGCTAGATCTGCATTTGAGGTAGTCTTATACCAGAGTCATTGGAGAAAGACAGTAATTTTAAGATCATTATTCACCTTAAAGTACATATTTAAAATAGGTCAGATGAATCTCACCTTAAATATACCTACTTCTCTCCATTGACTCCAAAGGAAACCTGGGGTGACTATCTCTGAGGTTGATGCATACACTATGGATGTCTCAAGTTAGCTAAAATGAATCTTATCCTAGCTGTCATCTTAAACACTCATCATAAAATGTAATTTCTTTAAAAAAAACCACACCAGAAACAAACATTAAAATTACCGTTTTAAGGGAAAATAAAAAGTATTTCAGCTTGACACTGACCATAAAAGTAACAATTTTTGTGTTGAATTTGATATTTCCCTTGAAGTCTCAGTCTTGACTGAATAAAAAAAAGCAGAGGGAGTGTTTCGCCCAACTTGTCCTTGGGCGCTGGTGCTAATACAGCTTCATTGGGGCCAATTTCTGTCAGAGTGGTGGTAATATCATGACCAAGTCATTGGGAGCTGGGCTAAGAACTGCCAATTTCGCATGGATTCAGTTCTGTTGTCAGGTAGCAGTAACTTCTGGTCAGTATTGAACTGGACTGGATTTGTACCAGTGGCCTAGAAGAGGAAAAAATAATTTTTTACCAGTTCTTCAATCCATCCAGTTGGGCAAAATAGCCTTGTATCAAAATGTATCATTTATTTCCTGATACCTGCTTGGCAGGAGTGTAACTATAACAAACCACCTCAAACAGCAGTAGGATGTAGTAGTACAGAGCAATTTAAGCATAATGGAGCTCAGAGCTTTCTAGTACTGTGAGACGGCAGGTTTTGGAGGGCAAGATATAAGGTGAGGAACAATTGCTTGTCTTATCCCCAGCCAGTAGTCACTGTCTATAAACATCCTACCTATTCATGTTTGCTGGGTCAGGGGGGATTTTCAAACCACTTTGAAACCTGCTTTAAAACTGTCTCGGACTTTGAAAAAGCCTAAGGTAATTTTCTTCTGCCTGCTGTGACTTTCTTTTCCAAGTCCTAAAACTGCATGAATGATAGGTGGATATTGCAAAATTTCAACTTACTTCTTCATCTTGGCCGGTAATAAACCTGAAAAGTGTACCCTGGTGTGGGGAGCAATTGTAGCTCTATGCATTAGTCTACGTGATCCTTTTACATTTGTCCATTCAACACCTTTGCCATTTGTCTTTCCCAAGTCTGAACGAATTGAGATAAATCAATATCTCTTTGTAACCTCTGATTTTTTTTTATTTTTTTTTTCACAATAAAGTACTTTCCTAAGAAGTGGTTAAGTTGAACAGCAGGGAAGTCAAGGCTTGTTGCCACTAAGGTCAATAGCAAATTCTCCATTGGATCAGACACTTATTTTAAGACACTTGACTCGGTACCAGCCCAGACAGTTTTGGAAGGTGTTTCTTTCATTCATCTCTTTCCTATGTTTTGCCTCGACTTTCTGTCATTTAAGTTTTGTTTGCAGTCCTTTATGATTAAATGGTAATTCAAAACCAGGCTAAGTTCTGGTAAATTGTGTTTGTTGGTTTAGAACTGTGCAATCTGTCCAGTGAGGAACTGAAATAAGAAACAAACTGTCTTCCTGCCCTGAAACTACAACAGTGTCCTCAGCTCCTGTGGAACACCTGAATATCAGAAATGTGGCAAAATGTGCAATACACTCATCATGTTTTTCAGTCCTGGGGAAGTCATCACAACCAAAACTTCTAGGCAAGATACATATGGATACCTAATGAGGGCAATTTAACTTCAGAGACTTCTGAATCATTTCAGTTCTATGTATTTCAGTTCCTCCATGTCCTGGTTTGAGCTAAACAGAACCAGTTCTGTTCAGTGATTTTTTTTTTTACATCTGAGAGCAGTCTCTTTTTAGAGGCTGCACTTTCTGAAGTTCACAGCATGTTTTTGCAGACAGTGTGTGCTACTGGCAGTGGTAACACCTGATGTTTACAATTACTGTCTGGGACGGGTCCACAGAAAGGCTCTTGCTGATACTTGTTCCTATAGTGACCAAGGCCACTGCTGGCTCTTGTGTGCCACACTGGGGGGTGCCAGAAAGTAAGTAGCTCCCAAGGAAGTAAAAGATTGCACCTCTGGTGAGTTACAGACAGGACAAGTGACCAACAAGAGTATTCCATTCCACATATGTCATATTCAGTATAAAACTGAGGGATCATGAGGATTTTTTCTCTCTTCTTCTTTTCTGCAATGGCCGGTGTCCATGAAGGACTCCATCCAATCTTCTGCCTTTGATCCTGATCCTGAGTTCCCAAATCCAGCTCCCGCTGCTGCTGAGCCTGGGACTACCCCAGTGCTGTCTGCTCTGCAGCATCAGCGGGGATTGCAATTGGGGATGCGGGAGCAGTCGGTTTCAGTATCGGTTTTGTATGTATGTATATAACTCACTATTTTTATTATTTTGTTTTCTTTAAAGCTGTTTCAATTTACTTTTTTTTTTTTCCAATCCATAAGTCTCTCTGCCTCCTTCCCTTTGCCTTCCCATTTGAGGAGGGAGAGTGAGTTAGAGAGTATCTGTCCACCTTTAGTGGCCAGCCCAGCCCTAACCCGCAACACTCCAGAAAATCTGACACCAAGACAGCCATCAAAGAAAATCCCACTATGTTTTCTCTGGATAGTAAAAGAGACTGTATATCTCTTCATGCCTTTGGATGCCCTATTGCAGTTTATTCAGTCAGGTTGTCTGATGCTCTAAGTTTAGAAATGTTCTAGAAAACTGAAGGCATGTACTTGATGAGTGAAATGCTGGATTTACTCTTTCTAGTTTTGGACATTTGATATGCAGCTTATTAAAATGACCAGTAGAGTGCGGTATGAAATGTTTCAGAGGATAAGTTTTTCTGTGGGGAGGCATCTAATGTTCCTACTCACTGATGCTCAGAAGACTAGCAATGTATAGAAGCATGAACGGCTTTCAGTTCCTTTGAAAAACAGGTTCACTAACCCATGTCATTGTCTCACCTCTGGAAGAAGGTTCAAAAAGAACCAAAGTGCGTTTTGGACCCATCTTGGAGAAGTATGGTATCCGTATTAGAGCAATTAATCTTTGAGAAATAGCTTGCTCTTAGATCTTCAGTGACTGGGGATGGCTCTTAGGACTAATCTCAGAAGACTTTGGGTATTATCAGCGTTGTCCATAGCACCTTGTCCTCTATCATGTAAAGATCTCAGTAACCCACTCTCCAGAATTAGCAGGAGTTACCAGCCCATACCCACATGCCCTTTGCAGAAAAGCATCACACTTCAGCTACTCTGTCCACAGGTGCTGATGCTTACAGGCATTGTAATTTCTCCCCCACTTGCTTATTACCTGTTGTTGCTTTTTGTTTTTCTTTTCAACCTTTCAATTCTGCCATGTGGGGTGATCTTCACAGATGAAGACGATACTGCAGAAATAGAGCTGTTCTTTCTGACAGCCACACTGGGTTTTCCTCCTTTTTTTTTTTTCCCCATGAAAGGTTAGTTGTTCTACTTAGTTCCTTATTTTATTTATTTCCTTAGTTTATTTATTTACTTCTGGCTCTGAGCTGTTCTTGAAATTAGACTCATTGTAACAACATTATGTGCAGACTCTCTGCTGACTGTGTTGGATAAAGCTTTATAATATTTTATGTGTATTGAAAGAGCATATACGCTGCCAGTAATAAGTATGCACTGCCCTTGGGCCCAGCTCCTACTATGTATTACAAATCTCAGAAATGCGGTCATTATTTTGTCTTAGCTGCAAAATTACTTTTATTGAATTGCAGTTAAGATATCCTGTTATTTGTAGTTGTTGGATATTTTTTTGTTTTGTGTTTTCTGTTTTGTTTTTTAAAGAGTTTTTCCCACATTCCTTCCCCTTCCTTTTCTCCTCCATTTGTGGAAACAGTAATGCCATTTGCTCCCTGAAATCATTTGTAGCTGAATTTTCAACCCGGATCCCAATCTGTTTGATATACGTTCTGTGAAAATGAAGAGTAGTACTTACACAGCAATGTTTTATGATTTTTGCCAGTGTCTGAGTTGATACATAATTAATGAATTAATGTATATTTTTTTAATCATGTTTGTAATTTGCAACTTTTCGTTACTTAATGTAAATGAATTATTTGAGGTCTATAGGTGGTTTGGAGTGCAGTTAAAAAGAGAGTATTTTTTGAATCGCATATTACATGATTGACCACATACTATATTGTTGTAGTATTGTTTATGTTCCATTATTTGCTGTTTGTGTTTAAATCAAAACTTCCCAGTTCAAAGCTTTAGTCTACCAGTAAGAAATACTAACTCAAGTCTTTTACAACTCGTCTTGCACTCATGACAAAAATGTCACATGCAGGATTTGAATACTGCTATTTCATGTGGGCATGACCCCTATAAGCAAATATGACATAAGGGAAAAAAGAAAGGAAACCCCCCCCCAAAACCCTCAACAAACCCTTAGGCAACAGTTTATGCGAATGTTTTAAAAGCTCTTCCCCACACCCAAGTTTTGTCCATTGAACAGATAGTTGTTTACAGTATAGAAGAAATAGGGAATTGAAAGTAGGTATGTAAAGATTGTTTTGTCTATGTATGTGTAGTGAAACTTCTTTTTACCTGTTCCTCATGCACTGAGATTTAAGTGATGAAAAAATCTGTACATATAGCTTCAGTACGAATTTCACCTATAAAAATACATTGATGCAAGCTTTTACTTGGAAAGAAATCCTTTTAGAATGGTAAATCCTGTTTTGAGATCTTTCTGGTATTGTTTCGGGTATGACACCTTTTTTTAACAATTATTCTAGCTTATTGCTCCGTCCACTATACGACTGTTTTTAATGATACCTTTAAAAAGATTGATAGCCATAATAAAGCTGAGTTGGAATACTGAGATTTTACTCAGTATTTTTTCCAAACCAGCAGTTTGTTTCTAAATTTGTGCCAAAGGAGATATAGCTTAATCACTATACAAATAATCCATCTTTCAGCAGGCAAACTACTTATTCTTTTCTTACTTGACAAATAAAATAAAGGGAATATATCCTATAGGCAAATAGAAATGGTTGAATTTCAAATTGCAGTAGCAAGAGTTAGAAGGAATCTTGAGAGGACAAATCACCCATACACTTGCTCTGATGACAATGACTGTAATTATCTGAGACAACTTTGTCCTTCTTGTCCTTAAAAACATCTCATAATGGAGATTCCATATTCACTTTGGTGTCTCATGAGCTCTACCACTAGAAGGCTTTTTAAAATATCTTACCTGAATCTTCCTTGTTGCATTTTACACCTTTACTTCTTGTCTTAATCTCATGGACAAGAGAGAGATAATACCCTTTGTCTTTGGAGGATCCTCCTGCATATTTGTGGGTTGTTTCCATGTTATTCCCTTACCTCTCAATCCTTCCTTACAGTTTATTGTTTCTAGACCTCCGGCAAATCCCTTTCCTTCTCTGTCTTTCTCCATTATGGCATCTCTCTTAAAGGATATGTTATAACTGTAATCCATTTTTGTTTTAACAACTATTTATGAACTTTTAAAATTGACATTAATGTGTGTGTTTCTTAATGACTGGAGCACAAGGGATCTGCTACCAATAACATATTAAAGATCATATTTTTTCAGATTACTGTATTAGTAAATATTTATTTTCTATCTCTATGGCACTATTGAATTCAAGGGTCTTGAAAGAGTTTTCTGAATTACAAAGTTCTCTGAAATAAACCCCAAATAAATCAGAAGAGAGATTTTCATTGAGTTAATGAACAGGACTTTGAGTATGAAATAATTTGTTTTGTTTAATCTAGCATGATGCTAGTAATATTATGGAAGTTTTTCAGTGGTGTGAAACGAACCTGAACCTCTGTTAGTTTTAAGAATGTCTCACTTGCTGTTGCACAGCACCCAGCAGTGAAACATGCTTGTGTCAGTCAAACTAACAGGGAGAGCCTACGCGTAATTCAGCCACTGAGTGGGCACTGAATTTTTTTAATTATTTTTTTATTTTTATGAAAGGAAAAAAGGAATCAAGAAAATTATTTGTGCAGGAAATCACACAAGTTCTTTGCTGCCTTTGCAATCTTCGTTTTTAGTTCTCTTCTAGTGCATCTTGGTGTATTTTTCTGCTTACCACCTTGACAGTGTCTTTTGAACAGTCCAGGGTCAAAGCCTTGAAATAAAATGAAGAACAACAGCTTTGTTTTAGGCCCCTTTGCCATTATAATCTGTACATAGTCCTTTTAATGAGGTATAAATAGTATCTGAAGATTGTAATGGAGGGCTGCTGTACTTTGACCTCTTTTTTTTTTAATTTATTCCCATGTGACTGGATTTCAACTTCTTTGCAATTCTGTTCCCCTTCTCCAGGGTTGATGGGCCCTTGCTAACCATTAAAAGCAAAAAGGGAGCATACGACTCATCCAGTTAAATGCCTAGTACTTTTGTTAAACAGTTATTTGTATTTTACTTGGCAGAATAGATTTCTTGGAGTGAGCTACACTACAGACACCTGGTGTAGGTCACACTCACCCAGGTTCCAGTATAAAGCTCACAGCCTTTTCAGCTGTGAGAAGAAAAGAGAGAGATTTCCTGGTAGCATTGTTCACAATATATGTAAAGACCTAGTGAATAAATGGAGTACTGAACAGTTTATATAGCATACCTCATTGTGTCCTACTCCTTACCTGCAACAGACTTCTCCTGGCCAGTTCTGCTCTTTGTTGCAGTGTGCTTCCCACAAGCTGCTTTCATCGCAGGTTACCTCCTGTAAATAAATCAAAATTGTATTAATAGAATCTATTTTGTTCCTATTTCAGATTGCTGCTAGGCGTTTCTTCCTAAAGTGCATGGTGAGACAAAGATGAAATCACACTTTGTTGTGACCTTGTTAGATTAGGCAGCATGTCTTCATCAGAAATGCAGAAGAGGTTTTTCTCTAACATATGACTGCTTTTGAGGGCAGCTTGCTTGGACTTAAGCATGTTATCCTGGGCTAACTGTGATGTTCAATAAGATACAGAGCCAGACCTGCCATCTGTGCCTTTTCTTTAGCTCTGGCAGCATGAAGCATTATGGCAAAGAATTATGGTTCCAATTCTGCAGAATTATGACAAAATCTAATATGAAACTGAAGGCATTTCTCCAGGAAATAAAGAGTGCTGTATGGCTGCCCATGAGGGTAATTCACTTCTCTCCAGTTGTGGGGATCTAATGGTCCACATGGAGGTGGCACAAGCCCCTTCAACAGTACTTAACAAATGCAGTTTTCTTTTCCTTTCTGATCCACTACCTGAGGGCAGACCTGGTCCAAAAAAAAAAAAGAAAAAAAAGCCATTTTGATTATGTTCTCTCCT
>NW_009719808.1:35951-41404 GCF_000703405.1 Apaloderma vittatum
TGCTGAACTTCAAAGAAGCTTCTACTAGCTTCTCCCAGTGAGTGCCAATGCTGCTCTGGGTAGAGAGGTTGTCATTATGTGGGACCCTGGAGCAGAGTGGAGGTCAGAGGTTTACCTCAAATCCTTTTACCTGGGTGAGAATCACTGCACTAGGTGTCTCTCAGAGCCAGGAAATGCTATGTGTACAATCTCTTGCACTCATACCCACACACAAAAAATCCTCCTCCTCTTTTCATACATTTGACTGAATAATGGATAATCCCCTTCCTGTCACCCCACAGCAACTCTCGGTTGGAGATAGTATTACTTAATTGTTAAAAAAAAAAAAGAAATCCTCTTCTACAGCTTTTGTTAGGAAGGGATATTTTCTCCAGTCTCCATGGCTCCTTTATCATATGCAGGAGAGTTAAAATGTTCATACTTTTTACAAAGCTTTCTCATTAGTAATTATTTTACTCTACTGCCGGAGGGATTGCAAATGCCCTTCTCTTTAGGCTCATGCTTAATCGGCTGTTCGTTACTAACATTAGAACTGACCCAAGGCTCCTGTCTTAAAATGGCTTGGGCATGACTTGCACATATATCAGCTTCACGTATCCAGTAGAGATGTGTCTCTTGTGTTTGGGTCTTTTTTTCAACCAGTTTTATTTATTGTGATCTATATACTTTGCATAGATATTATGGATAAGATTTTCTAAGATCTTAATATGTCTTTGTATCCTTACCTGTGGCATAAGAAAGGGAGGTAATGGAGTAGAAAAGAGATGAGACAAGCAAGGTATGAGTGGGTGGGAATAAAAGGATTACAAAATGGAAAGATTATCTCTGCTTCCAAGAATTAGAGCTACATTTTTACACTTTAGAGTTACTCTGTCTCCAAGACTCCGTGCGTCAAAAACTGATTCCTCCATCTCCATCTGAAGGAAATAGAAAAACAAGCAGCATGGTTTCACATCTAGACGGAAGAGAGCTGAGTCCTTTGCTAATGTATTGGCACCCAGATGGTCTGATTATGATGAATGGCATAGTGAACATCATATATTTGATGGTTTAACTCAAATTCTCAGAAGTCCTAATCCAAGTATCTCATTCTCTTTTTCCTCTAGTAAGCAGGAAAATTCATATGGAGCTGGACTTGGTAATCATTATACAGCACTTTTAAATTTATTTCCTCTGCAAAAGTCTCTTAGAAGGGATGTAAACATAATTTAAGACAATTTTGTCTATGTATGCTCTCAAAGAGGTAAAGAGTGTTAACATTCATTAATCATTACTTTCAGACTACCAACGTGAGTGGAAGTAGGTCTGAGGTTTCTTTCCAAGGAAATGTTTTTCCTCCAATTCTGTGAAGTCTGTATAAAGGAATTTTTTTTTTTCCCCAGGGACATTAGTACTCTTTGCTTCCAGCCAGACCAAGTTTGTTATTTTTCAGGTGTTCTGCATCTTTGTCCTGCTAAAAGACAAGGGTCAGAATACTGCAATAAATAATAGAAGAGGCCTCACCCTCGGAGCGAGGAAGACCTACCTCAAATGAGAAAGCCTCTAAGAATTGTAATTCTGAAACAGCTAGGAAGCTGGCTGCATTATCTATTACCTTTTTTTCTGTCTTTGATTTGCATGAAGAAAACAATAACAACCATTCTTGGGTCTTTTAAGATTAAAAGAAAGAAAAAAAAGACAGTTGATCTGGAATGTTAAATCCAGTTTCGTTTGTGGTTCTTTTATCTTCTCCAGATGGATTCATCTAACACATACTGACAGCCTTTAATTTTATGCAGCCAGCAATGGGTAATAAGCTTTAGGTGTTTCTTGCAGGAAATAGGATATTTGTTAGAACTAAACGGTCCCGGCTGCAGGCAACAACCATGCTGGGACAGTAAGGACAGCAGTCTCTGAACCAATATGTTGGATAGAATAAAACAGAGCTTGAAAACAAGAATGAAAACAACTACCATAATTTCTCTTTGTCATAAATTTATTGTTCCATGTACGCTCCAGGTAAGCACTATATAATATAGCTTTGAGAATGAGAAGCACAAATTTCTGTTCATTGACATAACAGTGTTTGGTAGACTTCTGATGGCTTTGCACCACTCTTCCATCTCCTCCAGAGATGTCTCCAGAGATGCCTCCAGAGTTTTGCCAGGTAGCACTTTCTTGGATATGCAACAAAGCATCAGTCACCATGAGAAATGCTAGGACACTGAGCTAAAAGGCAGCATTTATGATTGGCTAGAAGCTGCAAACAAAGTAAAACTTTTGAATTCTGAATTTAACCCATGCTTTACCATGATGACAGCGAGCACATAGCTATCAGAAGTGCAAGAAATTTAGTTCCTTAGAAATGCGATTTATTGCCTATAAATTATCTTGTCTCTCAATCAAGGTGTCAGGGTAATTTGTTACACATTTACTTTTTTTTTTTTTTACACCTTTACTTTTTGTTGTTGTTGTTGTTGTTCTTCTCCTCAGCTAGGATGCGAACGACTGGAATGCTTCATTCAATACTTCCTTTTTAAGTATTTTACCACTGAGCTCTTTTCATCTGCTGATATCTTATCTGTTTTCTTTGTTTCCACCCGTCCTTCACAAAAGCTGTTCACTTCATCACAGCCTATGCACTGAGACACATCCTTTTGATAAAGCTAGGGGAGATCTACAAATTTCTTTAACATCTTTTCTTTCTTGAGGAATATCACAGCAGATCATCTACAGACCAAGCTAGGAACAGAAGACCTGTTCCCAAACTGCCAGGTGATTTTGGACTACTTACTGTAGGGCCAGTCCTTCCCCCAGCAGAGTGAGTAGGCGATGGTATAACCATACAGAATGGGAGTAAGATAAACCCTTGAAGAGATTCTTTCATTCCCCTTAGGCTGAATGGTTTACAGTGTCAGTCTACATCAGCTTAAGTCATATCAGCAACTCAGTAGGTATCTGTATTTTTATGAACTTCAGTGCTTTGGGATAAGTAGTGTGGACAAATAAGATCATAACTGGGTGATATGTAAGTTCTGCATTCCAAACAGCTTTACTGCTGACAGCTCATCATCTGACACTAACGACAGGGGTATATCTTTAGGTAGTGGCATCATCCGACACTGTGACTAACATTTAACTAGTTGTTATAAGCTACGATTACATGCAGGTGCCTGTTCAGTGGATTTGATTGAATGACATCTTCCCATTAGATCTTGGAAAAATAAGGAGATGTGACAAAGTAATCATTAAAGAATAAAGCACAAAGGCCCATATATTGGTAAAAAGCACCAGTACCTCTATGCCTATTGAAATTTCTAGGCGAGCAGGGAGGTAGAAGAGAGGCACAGAGAGAGAGGTACTTTGGTGAAGGCTGAGTTAATTTGTTCCCTGACCCCAAAGTAGGTTTTAGTTCCTCAGATGCAGTACTATTCACTAGCTTACAAAGGAAATCTTGGCTGATAACACTTCCTGTGCCATGTGGTAGGTACATATGCTGCTTCTCACTCGGACGACATAAGATACCCACTCTGGTGCTGCTTGCTCTGTAGTAATTTTAGACAAAGATAATTATATACACATAGAAAAACACACATTTATGTATAGACTTTCTATGTATCTTTCTAAGAAATTAATAAAACATCCGAAGCCACAAGGTATGCAGACTGTATTTGTCTACCAATATTTTTTCTTCTGTAGTGGTGCTTCTGGGAAGTCTTTTGTAGAACCGTGGCAAAACACACAGATATGTATTTTGAGCTGTTCAATTGCCCAGCTAAATGGGGGGGCCAAGATGCTTAAAGAAGTTGAGGAGGACTGCAAAAATTATTGCTTGTACTGACCATATTAATTCAAATTGCTTTTTTGATGCTCATCCAAACTCAAATTTCGGTTCAGTGACTGATGAGAAGAAAAATTCTATCATGTGTTTCTTGTCATGGCTGAAAGTAGATGTTTTTTTAAAAAGCAGGCAAGATGGATGTTCATTTGAGATAGTCTTCAACTACATTTCTGAATACTTTAAAGGGGCCATTAGGTTTTGGATACCTAAATTTTGAATGCTGAAGTTTTGGATGTCTGGCTTGAAATTTAATGAAATAATTCATTTTCCATAAGGTTCCAAGTCTGCCTTTTGAAAATCAACCTTCCTGAAGTGCCTCTCCTGGCTCCTGTTAAGGAAAAAATACATGACTGCAGATATTTTTAAAAACCCCAGACACCCCAGGTCTGTAATTAGAAAAAAAATGAGTTGTCTCAGAAGATCAAGTCACAGGCTTGAAATTAAAATGAAAGCTGACGACAGGTCTCACAAATGTAGACACTGAGATCCACGTCATGATCTTTCTATGGGGGACTGCCACAGCTAGGCTTAAATAAAATACATTTGCAAGCCCAGTCACATACTGTCTTTTGCTATATGGTTTCATGTGCTAGACAGATTTACTGTGTTAGTGGTAGAGTGACAGTGCTACCTAATAGGGGCCAATGGTTTAAAATATCCACTGGCTGACAAGCTCTTCAGCTGTTATCTTGTACCAGGCTTCTTCTCTTCTCCCTGAAGATGCATCTGTGATACAGCAGGTAAAGTTTATGTCACAAGCTGTAAATTAAGGCTTTTGGAAGGACTAAGAGAACAAAACAGTAAAAAAGTATTTGTGAAACCTTGGCATCTAGGTGGTATGCTGTGATGTGGCAGGAGTCTCTGCTTACCGTTTGTTGTTTAGCTACCTCCCTTTTTTCTGTTCTAGATGAGCTGTGGAGATAATGAATTTATAAATTAAAATGTGCTCTCATTAATAGATTTTCAACAAAAGAATATAGAAGGCTAGTGGAGCCACACAGGATGTTATTTGGTCCGTGAGGAGCAATACGCTTTCTAATTAGTTTCATTTACATGTGTTCAACGGCCACTGCAGTAGTAATTTTTTTATCCCTATCTCCAGAAATCATTCTCAAATAACTGTCTGTATATATGCAATGCTGATGAAAATGAAATATGCTGCCAAGGCTGGGGAACCTAATAAATTATTCCATCCCCTTGAAGTCATGAAAACAGATAAGGAAATTGCAAAGGCTAAGAGGTCATTGTGATTATTTTCTTCTTTGTAATTAAATGTCCTCAGAGACTCAAGGAAATAAAGAGTTTTCTAAGACAGGTTTTTAATTCTTGAAAACTAAAGCTATTTACTATGCCATTCCTGTGCTGTCAGTGCAAAGGAACATGTTGATGAAACTGGAGGCTTTTGTGCCCCATGCAGTGCTCAGAACTTTACAGAGTTCCCATTAGTTTGATCAGGTTACTGTGAGCAGATAGAGGAAACTAAAATAAGATTTTTTAAAAGGCTGTAGAGAAATGGACCTTGCTATTGTGTTACATAAAAACTACAGAAAGTTCATCTTTTTTCTCTCATATGTATATATCTGACTTTGTTATTTGGACCCCAGAAGGCATAGCAGCATTTTCAAATCCTGCT
>NW_009719808.1:41435-46187 GCF_000703405.1 Apaloderma vittatum
AAGTCACTGGAGGTACATTACCATGGCACAGGATTAGCCTTTTGAGGACAGACATTATTATTTATTGTATGCTTTACATTCTGACACACAAAACAGCCAACTTCTCAGCTGGCATTTAAGCATTACTGGAGAATAAGAGAAAAACAACAACAACAATAAAATGTTTTAATAAGCCAGATCCAGTTACCTTTATTAATTTGTTTTCTTACCATGGCAGTGAATCAAAAATTCCCTTATTTGCAATCACAATAAGTCTTTTTCTGAAGCTGGGAAAACTGCCATTAACATTGATTTCCTGGGATTATTTTTTGCTGGAGCATAAGCCTTTTGAGTTAGCACTTCCAGAACTGAGCTTGAGTGACAAAGATACATGTTCTGTTCTTGCAAAGATAGAATCCAAGGAAATCTAGACAGAGAGGAGCATTTTGAAAGGCAACCTTCCCTCAAGATAATTTAAGTAGGATTTAATGCTTGTTTAAAAATGTTCAGTAGTCTCTGCGCTCTACAAAAGCGCCATCAGGGTGTAAATGGAGAAAACTGGCCGAATGGAATGAAGGATGGCTGAAAGCTCAGGAGTCTCTGAAGTTATGTAAGAAATGCCAGAAGAAAGAGGGCATTGGACAAACAATTTTAAATACAACAATGATCTGCATGGAGACAAAGATGATAGTTAATGGGAATCAGATCTTGGAATTAGAAACTGAATTTCAGAGGAAACTAAACTCAGAGCTGAATGCTTTCAAGTGGAGTAGATCAGAGAAGTCCAGAACTCTGACAGAACTGGCAAATAAAATCTTCATACATGAAGGAAAGATGCTAAATCTGCACTTCAATTTGGCAATGGCACAAAATTGGAAGGAAAAAAAATGCAATGCCTTCAGGTAGAAAGAGAAATGCACAAGGAAACAAGAAATTCATGGGTCAGACTTTGGAAGTATGTTAATAATTTAGGAAGAAAGAATCGTTGAAGAGGCTGATGTTAGAAGGGCTTATTAAATGTAGATGCTGCTAGGATAATCTGATTTATTCCTGTGATTTTTTTTTTTTCTGTAAAAAGGAAACACATCTGATCTTATCTAGCCAGAATTACATAACTGAATTCAGTTATGAAGCTGTGTGAGGAATTACTAGTTATGCGCAGGAAAACGTAGATTAGCAAAAAGCATAGAAAGTTAAGAAGATGACTAAAATCAGACAAACATAAAAGGGCACTGGTAAAACAAGAAATGTTGGGCTGTAAAACAATCACTGGTTGATTTTTTTTTTTTTGCAGAAATGAGTCTTAGGAGCAATCTGATATGGTTTTGGTGGTGTCTTTTTTGGGTTGTTGTTTTTTTTTTTTTTTTTTTTTTTTTTTTTGTGAATGACTCTGATCCTGGAATAGAAAAAGAGGAACTGATGGCACAAATACAAGACGGCAGCTATAGAAATCAGTTTTGAAATACTACACATAACGAGCTAGATGTCAGAAGATTAAGGGTAATAGGAAAGAGCCAGAATGAGCTACAGTTTAACATCATGCACCCAGGGACAAACGACACAAATTTCTGCAGTGCCCTGGGATCTCACTTCCCAGAGTAGAAAGAGAAGGAAATACATCTGAATACATCTGTAAATCTCAAAATGACTGTGAGCCACTGGTATGATGCCATCATTAAAAAGTCAAATGTTCTCTTTGGATATATCAGGAGACGACTGAGAGTTAATAGCAAAGTCGTAGGGAGGTGTTGCTTGGAATACTGAGAGTTTCAAGAATGATGAATTCAGATCAGAGCAAAGAAAAACGAAGGCTAGTTAGATGATCAAGAAAATGGATATCTAGTTGTGAAAGAAGAGTAAAATAGCATAAGCTGTTCAGCCTAGCAAAACACAAGCTGAGGAGTCGATGATTGCTGCCTAGAATAGAACAGAAGTATAAACACCAGTGAAGGAAGACAGCTATTTAAACTACAGGACAATGTTGACAAAAGGATACAATAGATATTCATTTGCCACAATTAAATATATGCCAGATGGGGGAAAGTTTCCAGTCATGCCAGTAATAGCGTTCTACAACACTGACAATTATGGAAATCCATAGTCAAGAAAGATTAAAACAGCCTGAAACAGGTGCAAAACAGAGCTAATAGATGAATAGCAGAGTGATGAATTTATTGCTCAAGAGACACCAGAAGAAAACTTGCCTTACTCAGCCTAGCAAAATAGAGACAGAGAGGGAATATTGCTATTCTCTGTAAACATGAAAAGGGAATAAAGATCAAGGAAGACAAGCCATCTTAAGCTAAAAGTAAACCTTGGTATGAGAATAAATCGATAAATTTTTTTTATAAATAAATTTAATATACAAAAGAGAAAAGGGTGCCTGAAGATTGAAGTAGCAGTGATAAGAGCAAAATAAGTGAAATTAGTTAATTAGTGAATTAGCAAAATTAGTGACATTACTGGGAGGCACAAAAATTATAGCTGTTTGTTAGTTATAGGAGGTTACTGTTTCTGATATCATGGAGTCAAATGACTTAGGTGACTTAAGTGGACAACTTATATGAATTAATTTTCACTAAGTTCAGCCACAAATGTCAATCAGAAGAAAGAGGCATTAATTTGACATTCTTCTATATGTTGCATTTTCTTCATCTTCGCTTACTTTATGCTCCTATTTTCATTTCTACCTCATATATAGTCAGCAAAGAATCAGAAGATTCTCCAGACTCAGAGTACAGATAATTGTTTTCTACAGAGGTCAAGTATGTTGGTCTTACACAAACTGCATAACCTCATCATATCTACTAGTAACTACACTGAAGGTTCAAAGCAAATATTTTTCCTTACTTTTCTGACTCCAGAAAAGGCAATAAATTTTAGGTCTCTTATTTATTTCTCTGGGTCATCTGCTTTGGCCTGAAAAGTGTTAGAGCAGAGGTGAAAGGAGGATAAGTGCAGAATCCAGCCTGTTTTGCCACTGCCTGCTCTTCCAATGGTTTATGAAACAAAATAGTGCAGCAAAATTAGCACGTCCTGATTTTCAATGCGGTCATAACAGCCACAGTCTAATTATGAGCCTAGTAGTGTTCACAAATAACTATGGATCCTTCTTTTATGTCCTTGCCGTATTTGCAAGGCAGAAGCTTTTCATATATCAATTATATTGCAGAGGGTTCAATGTTGAGATTAGATAAACACACAGGAGCGGGGTGATTCCCCCCACATCTTGGATCTCTTAGGAAATATTCCTAAAGTTGTCTTTCTCTGAGATTTCCAGACCTTTGTGAGTCAGCTCAAGTTATAAATACACAGAGATTTTTCTCCTGGTTGCTAAAACTTTATCCTTGTGGGAGCCGGAAGAGCACATTAAAAATAACTGTGAAGAGAAAGAAACAAAAAGTTTTATGTAATGGTTTTATGCCGTATTGCGTTTTCAAATAGAGGTTCATGCAGATCTCATTCTTGTTAATGATTTTCTCTCTACATACAGAGTGGATACAATGATAGATTTCTCTTTCAGTTGCTTACAATTGCTGTTCTTTATTTACCTTAAGAAGCAAGGAAAAAAAGGCTGCTTCATGAAAACGCAAGGCCCAGAGCTCTGCTGTTGCCAGATGCTGGATGTGTAGAAAGAGACTTGAGACAATCAAATTATATCAGTGGCAGGATGATTCACTGGAAACTAGTGTTTTTTAAAGGTCAGGCAACAGCCTGATTTATTTCCCTTTTCTTGAATGATAAGACAGAGTGAATAAATTGAACAGAAATCCATTGCTCTAATTGGTGTATCGGGACAAAATTGTTCATTGGGGCCATACTTGGCATGTATTCCATTCTTCCGATTGACCTTTTCCTCTGCTTTTTCCCCTCTGGTTCACTCTTTGGCAATTATAATTATCCCATTCAGGTCACCTACTTTTTTTCCCCTGTGAATTCTCAGATATTTCTATTGTTCTTTCTATTTGTTTCAGTAAGCATTTTGATTGTTTTGCTAGTACTTAGGTACAGTCCTAGATACAACTTTTATCTTTCAGCTTAAAAAACCCAAGAACCCAAGGAATCATTTTGACTATTCTCAAATTCAGTAATCTCTGGAACATCCTGTTTTGTCCAGGTATGTTTAGTATAGTCTTCCTACATCTACGGGCAGGAAACCTTCTACCTAAGATCTATGACTCCAATATGAGTGGAAATGTCAATCTGCTTGAGGGCAGAGAGGCTCTCCAGAGGGATCTGGATAGGCTGGGTCACTGGGCCAAGGCCAACTCAATGAATAAGGCCAAATGCCAGGTCCTGCACTTTGGACACAACAATCCCCAGCAGCGCTACAGGCTTGGGGAGGAGTGGCTGGAGAGCTGCCAGACAGAGAGGGACCTGGCAGTGTTGATGGACAGCCGGCTGAACATGAGCCAGCAGTGTGCCCAGGTGCCCAAGAAGGCCAATGGCATCCTGGCCTGGATCAGGAATGGTGTTGTCAGCAGGAGCAGGGAGGTGATCGCGCCCCTGTACTCAGCTTTGGCGAGGCCACACCTTGAGTACTGCATCTAGTTTTGGGCCCCTCACTACAGGAGGGACATTGAGGTGCTGGAGAGGGTACAGAGATGGGCTACCAAGCTGGTAAAGGGCTTAGAACATCAGTCTTATGTGGAAAGGCTGAGAGATCTGGGGTTGTTTAGTCTGAAGAAGAGGAGATTGAGGGGAAACCTCATTGCTCTCTGCAACTGCCTGAAGGGAGGCTGTAGAGAGGCAGGGGTTGGTCTGGTCTTACCT
>NW_009719808.1:46453-64206 GCF_000703405.1 Apaloderma vittatum
TAGAATTTCTTTATTTTCTGTTCTTAAACCCCACTCCTTTGAATGTTTTTTTTTTTTTTCATTCTTTAGAGATTTCTTGTTTGTTTTCATTTGTTTTTCTTCTTTCCCCTACAAACTTTAATCTGCTTCTATTGCTACTTTTAGGTTTTTTCAGATTATTTCAGGATGTCTCTTTCAAAACATCAGGCACGCTTACTGTTCTTCGCTCTGAGCAGTCTAAAATTGTCTTTTAGTCAACAGAGCACTGGAAAAAGTCAGGCTCAAGCTTTAGGTGTCATTTTAATCTGGGGTACACTGAACAAGAGCTGTTTGTATCCACATTAGGCTTGAATTGGAGTGTGGGTAAGTGGCTGGTTCATGTCAGGATTTTGAGTTTAACAGAAATTGTATGGTGTTGATTCATCCCTTTGAATCTTTCTTCACAAGAAGAGAATAGCAATTTTTCTGTAAAGTGATTTCTACTATCTCCTTCTCCAGACTATTTTGAAAATAATTTGTCACATATGAGTTTTATTGCATGGCTGATGAATAAAAAATGCATCCTCTTCACTTGTTCAGCCTAGTTACCCTGACCTTAAGTACTTTTCTATGTCTTCCTTTCTTAAACTGCTAACTACGTATCCCGGAGATAAGTAAGAAATATACATCAGTAAAACAGCCAGTCTCTTCTGTGAAGACTTGATGTCTCAGTAAAGCAATGTAGACAAAGACAAAGCAGGTGAAGATGCTAGACCAAAGCCACCCAGGAGGTAAAGAGGGGGGATTTTGAATCATGGAGCTGCATTTTTTTTTCAAAACACAACTGTCTTTAAGTGTAATAATAACTTGATTTGTGTGTGTGTGTGTGTGTGTGTGTGTAAGCATCATAAATACTTCCACTTTTTAAACTTCTGGTAATCCCTCTTCTGAACCTCAGACCCAATGACAATAATTCATAAAGCCATTTGGATTACATGGGCTGTGAAAAGTTTTAATTGAATGATGAACACAAATGGGATTGGAGCAAAGTGAAAATTATTTCCTTCAAGAAAAGGTTGTTTTGCATCGTAAATCATGATTTGTGTATTTTATTTCTATTGCAAGTGAACTTGACAGAATTCAGAGAGAGTCACAAGACCAGAAATGGTGTAGGCTTCTACTAAGTTGCCACTTACATAATGTCCTAGTATCAAAAATATTTTTAACAACTGTGGCTTTTCATCCAGTGCTACACAGACTCTTGGCTATTGATTTAAAAGCAAGCAGAAATTAAGTTATTTCCTTGTATACAGTTAGTGTCTTAAATCTTCAGGCTTAAGTGAATTAACATTGTTACTGATAACGGGAATAAACTCAGTTCAGAAATCACTTCAGGACTGTATCCTAATCAGAAAAAAATAAGACTGTGAAGCAGATGGTCTAGGTTATAGTGATGCTACTGCCACTGACTTCTTGAGGAAAAGCCACAAAATTTTCTCATGCTTTAGTTTTCTTTTTGCAACATACCAGGTTCTCCTCCAAATGTACTTAGAGATTCACCATTTATGAAGATATTGCTATTAAGGATTGTTTTATTATTTACAACGTCTTTCATTTTTAATTATCATCTTCAACTAGGAGAGTCTCTCCAGATGCCATGAAAATAATTGAAGAGCACAATGCAATAAAGATAAAAACTAATTTAATTATTTTTTAATAGGGCTTTGGTTGGATTACAGAATGTCACTGAAATAATAATAACATGAAATAAAAGATTTGTTTCTGTCTTTGATTTTCCAAAACCAATGATCTGTAACTGCCTGTTAGCTCTTTCACAGTCATGTCTCTAGGTGTGCATTTAATACTTTAAATATGCCCTTGATTATATGAAAGCTTGATGATTCCAACATCTTTCAGGTTCTGCATGACAATCAAGGCTATGTTAGAAGGACCTGATCTAATGCCAGCTGATGTCAAAGCAAAATCGAGCACTAAATACTGCAGATAATATTATGGGTTTTTTTAAGTCAGTATTGCCTGAAGGGAAGTTGTGCAGCTTCAGATTGGACAGTAGTGGGCCTCTCATGGTTTTTCTTTGATGTTCTTCGTTACATTGCGAAGAAGAATTTCCTTAACTTTTATGGTTGCAAAGAGTTATCTGGAAAATTTAAAGCAGGTGTAACTGGCCTCATGACAGAAACCATCTATTCCCCTTAACTCATACCTACTGTTTAACCTCCCAGTGATGGTCTTGTCTCAATAACAATCTCCAGGACAGAATCATGGGAGTTAGCACAGGCAGTAGGACACCAAGGTGGCTGATAACCTGAGAGATTCCTTAAAGGTCCTCTGGATAGGGAAGTATGTAAATATTAGAAAGTTAGATAAATAAGTAAATAGACAGTGGATGAATAGGTGTATAGGCAAACAGTAATAAAGATCTATTATGTCATCTTTATTTCCTTGTCAATGCAGAATAGGGGTTTTTTTTTTTAAAGATTTGTGCTACTGTTTCTGCCATTCTTAATTTAAAGTGCCAAGCAGGAGGACTTGGATGACAATTGTCATCAAGCACTATGTGTTACCATCAGCAATTACAAAACTCCTCCCTCTCACTTCCTCCCTACCCTCTAAAGAAAGTCCAAATGATTCTTGTTTATTTTCTCTTATATTTCCCTGTACTGGATTCAGTTGAATTATTACTGAGCCTGAACAGACACACAAATGGCCTGAACAGACACACAAAGAACTTTGTAGGGGAGCAGAGTGGTAGTGTCATAATTCCAGTACAACCCAGACCATTGTGCCTATCGTTTAATTTTCACTGTCTGGTGCCTGAGGCACTCGTGGACATCTTCAGCATAAATATCTGACGTAACATCTGAATAAATCCCTCTAGGTTCCCTTTGTGGGCAATGAAAGAAATGGGAACTTCAATAACATCAGTCCTCTGACCCAGGTTAGACATCTGCTTTAGCGCAAGTTGAAGTATAAGTGTCTGTTTTTCCACATTGGATATAAAGCTAGGATAATCAGTGAAATGGTGACACTAGACATATGCACTGCCATCCTCATACACTCCAACTTTTGGTAGGACTTCCAGGAAAGTTTTCCCAAACCTGGATGGAAAACAAGTGCCATGATACCCAGCCCAGCAATGGCAAACACCAAGCTGTCTTTTTGCTCTAAGTATTAATTTTTCAAATCTGATTTTGTACTCAAGTTCCTATCGTAAAATCTTATATCACTCTCCTCCATAATAAATGCTTTTAGTTCATCATTATTGTTCCAGGTGATTTTAGAAAAGTCATTTATTCCTTTCTGTTCCTCTAAAATGGGGATAATAGTTTCCTCTAATTGTACTGTCATGAGGGCAAAGTCCATCTACCAGTGCAAGGCACAAAGTAGTGGAGGGTGAAAGAGATATTACTAGCCCAGTTCCATATCTTGTGCTTTTGTATGTTCTTAGAGACAGTTTCTAATCATATCTGCAACAAACTGATTTGAGCTGTAAGCATTTTGGAGTATTTTATATTGTAAATGGAAATCCTCCTATAGTTCCAAGCTCTGAAAGCTAGTTGCATCAAAAATTCTATTTGAAGTGCAGATTTTTCCTCAAATAATGCCAATCTGACATTGCTTCTGATTATTTCTCATCAGAAGGCTCATCTTTATCTGAGGCCTCTGCTCCAGTTCCTTATTTTTTCCCCTTCTTCCTCTGTCTCTGCATATACTTTAAAGTCTAATTTAAGTTCCTAATACCATACTAAATGTTATCTGTTCCTTATTTAACTGTTCTTGTCTTAATTTCATCTCTTGCGGTTGTATCTCATTATTCAGGTTATTTCTCACAAGATTGATTTGAGTATTAGGGGATCATTTACTTTTCCATTATAACAGCCACTTCAGGTTATAAATTCTTACTGTAAGGAGAAAATGTACTTAGCGGTTTGTCAGCAGTTGTGTGAAACAGGACTAGGCTTGAACTGCAGAGAATGTCATGACTGATACAATTTCTATCTTCGTATTTTCTGGGGCTAATCCTACTGTTGCATCTTTTGCATGTTGAAATGCAGAGGAAACCATTTGATTTTTATTGCTATTTTCTGATGTGGATTGAGTATGTGCCTGAAGTGAGAGGATCTTTCAGTCTCGTGCCTGCGTTAAAAGATGCTACTTAGGGGAGCAGATGGTTCAAGTGACTGCTAGATATGGCTTATGTTGCCACTGTTGGGAATAATTATGGCTTCACTTTCTGTGTGTTGCATCTTTAAACTTTCAAGTGTTTGCTGGAGGCTGCTGCAATTTTTTGTTCATTTCAGATAGTGTATGTTGTGGAAGATCCTCTGTTCTGGGGTTTTGTTCATCCTTTTTTGGCTTTCTCTTCATCTGAATAAAATTACTAACACAATGAAGCATGAAGTGATCTTTGGGAATGTCTGTGGAGAACTCCCAAGCTGGGTTTCTGGTTTGAAACTGGCTAGATTCATACCAATCAGTAGCAAACACTAAAGTTCCTTCCCAATCTGGAGATGGGGATTCAGAAAATTATGATCTAAATTACTTCCCTGGCCATGATATGTCTTATATCTTTTAGGCAACTCTTCAAGCAATGTATTGAATTTTATTTGCCTGATGCTCAATCTTCCATGCCAGGCTTTCTTCCAAACACTAGCAGGTTCTTCCAAACACTAGCAGAAAGGGGTTTGCAGTCGTTTGGTTTGATATTAGCATTGGATTTCAGGGAAGGGTCCCCAAATAAATGAATGAAGCCAACTTTGACTCCGTGATTATTCATACTGTAGCTGTTATTCGACTGGCCTGTCTCGGCTAAACTCAAAATAGTTTCATCAATTTTATTACCAAGGAAACACAGGTTTTAGCCTAGCCACTACCAGGTGTCATGGACTTGCAACAGTTTTTCAGCACCATTGACATGTTTGCCTGTCTGAGCCATGGCTAGAAAATTTGTTTTTAAAATCAAGGCCTTCTTCATTTCCAAGACCTCCACAATTCCCCAAGTAGCTTGCTCTACCTGCCAGGACCTCGGGGGCACCACCAGGCCTGCCTGCCCCTGCTCAGGGCTCTGCTCACCCTGCCCACAGCCCAGGACCCCATGTCAGGCCCCTGGGACCATCAGCCCCTATCCCAGCGACACCCAGCCATGGGCCACCCCAATCCAGGCCCGTCCACAGCCTGGACTTGCCCTGTCCCATCCCCAGGGAGGTGCCTGATGCCCTTCAGGCTGCCCTGCTCCCTCTCTGCCAGCCCGGGGCTCCCACCCAGCTTCTGGCACACCCCTGGTCCCAGGGTGCTGCGCATTTGCACAGACCCATGGTGCTGCCCTCTCTGCCTTGAACTGGAAAAACGCTTACTGCTTGCATGGTCTTCACTCACATCCCACAACAGTTTAGGTTTTAGTGCTGGTTTTATATGACTGAAAGCTGAGGAACAGCTGGCACTTGTAAAACAAAACACAAAAGATCTTGTTTATGACCCGTCACCATTCTTCTGCCTTGCTTTATGGCACAGGGGAAAGCAAAGAAGTACTTGGGTGTGCACAGAAGGGGCCCAACAGCCTTTCCTGGGTTCCCAGTGCCAAAACGAGATTGACTAACCACAGTGCCTTAAACTGAACCCACACAGAGTGCGTTTATGCTATGGATACATGTGGAAACCCACCGAGTAAGAAATATGACATATCTGAAGGGGAATGGCAAAGGAGCAGAAAAGAGCTTGTCTCTGTTGTCAATTATTTACCACCTCTAATCCTGCTCACAGAAAGTCTCGTCTGCGCAGCACACAAAATGCCAGCGGCAGGACAAGGCTGCCCGTACTGCAAATGCTACAAGGCTTGGGCTGATATTAGTGCTACGGGGAAAATATTTCAAGATATCCCCAAAGCAGAAAAGGCCTAAAACCAGTGTTTTCTGAAGCTACAGGTTTTCTTGTAAAGGCTCCACTTTAGCTCATTTGCTCATAATATGTTTTTTTCTCTGAGAAAGTTCCCATTTATGCCAAGCCTCCTTGACGCTGTACTGGAAATGTCAGTTGCTTTAAAATACAAACTAAATGTGACTCTCAGATTAAAAGTCCTTTACTTTTATTCACGTAAAAAGAAGACAGATACTCCCAGGCAGCTGTGAATAAAAAGGCTGGGTTGTGGTAGGAGTGTACCAGGTTTAACAGGCAAGATTTTGTGTCTTTTGATCAATTTGTGTCAAAATCTCAGCATTTTCTCATTCCAGTCTGAATATTAAGAGGTTGTAAAATTGCTGGATTGGCATCTCTAGGGAACAGAAATTCTCTATTTTTCCAGCAAGTGGGGAAAAAGAGAGACTGCAGAGATTGCTTGCGTGGCTCATCAGCAACAGACTTCAGCACTGCAACACACATCACTGCCTTGAGTCTAATGAGTTTAGCTAGTTCCTAATTTGGGAGGAACAGGAGCATTTGGAGCATCTCTTCAAATCAGTTATTCAAGTCAGTAGAGGAAAAAAGAGATATGTGTTATGCTGCCATCAAAAGATTATCTTCAGAGATGTATTTGTCTTTGATCATTGGAAAATCTTCCCATATTAGTGATGTAGGAGAGAAAACCTCTGGCCTGAACTCAGAAATGCAGTTTACCTCCTAATATGGCCATTCAAAATCTTAAGGGAGACAAATGCCTAGAGGCATGAGGTACCTAAATACTTTTGTGGACCTGAGCTCATCTTCTTTTATTAGTGCACTGACTCTTTATATTTATCTAGTTTATTAAGAAAAACAGGCTTTACATGGAATTTTATAAAGCTAGTATATTGCTTAAATACCGTGTTGGAACAGTACCTGAGGGGCCATGTTTTTCGCTTGAGTGTAAAAAGGCATTCAGGCAGCTATTTAAAACCATATCATGTGCTCACTTCAGAGTCGATCCAAGCTATCGGCTGCATCCGCATTCATACGCACAGCATATGGTATTTAACCAGTGCATTTGAACTCTTGTAGCTATGCTATTGAGTTCCTGAGATTGTTTCCACCCTGTGGCAAATGAGAGATATGCAGGTTTCTGAGAAAAACGCCAGCCAGCCTGTCTTACTCAGCAATTAGCTTTTACACTCCTGTTTATACTGAGCTATAAGTTAATAAATACATAAGCCTTTTTTTATGCAATGAATGCACCGATGATCCAGGAAAATAAAGTATATTTCAAACCAAGAACGTTTGAGTAAACTGACCCATCAAAGCTGTGCATGTTAAGTCTTATCATAAAGCCAAGTAGGCCCATTCTATGCCTTGTCAGCTGAGATGGGCATTTAAACCCTAATCATCATCACTGGGATTTAGCTACCTAAATAGAAGTATCTGTTACTATTGTATATACCCAGCCTTATCCAAATCAACTGCACAGCTGAAGAGTATGGGAGGCAAAATAGGCTTACTTTGCCTTTCAGTTGCCAATCCAGAGAGGCACAACATCTCATAGGTCTCACATCCTGTCTGCCAGCCTCATGCAAGTACTTCATCTGCAGCTAGGCATTCAAAACAAAATTAGACATCTGTTATCAGAATCTCAAACTTTGGGAAATACTATTGCTGTACAAGAAAGGAAAAGAACAACATTTCTAAGATACCAACTCTAACAATGCTGCCTGAATTACCTGCTTTCTTTCTGGCTCCATGAACAGTGAATAAATATCAGATCTTTAATGGGGGCAGAACAAGGAAGGAGAAGTGATGTGCCTGATACTTGCCATTTCAGACTAACTAATCACCAGAAGTGGAGAGTTACTTTCCAAAAACCTTCTGTCAGGTGCTGAAGGTCAGGAGAAGACTGGAATGCAAATATTTTCTCAGACATTTTCTGTTGTTGGCTACAGAGATATTCTTAATGCCTGAGACATCCGATTCTCTCCATCTGCTACACAGACAGCATCATTGCCATATTTGGGGGCAAGCCAGGTATCTATTTCAGCACTAGTTCTACAACATCTAACTTCTAGATTTTTAACTATTTGATTTCAAATTTCATGTTTGTTGAAATACTATTGAGTCATACAGTGAATATACATATACAGTATATACCCATAGTGTGTATACTGTGGTCTTACATATACAGTGTGTATCTATAAGTAATGTGTTTACATGTTGTATATATAAAGAGGAAAAGAGAAAGACCTATACAGCAATGATCCCATATGTACTTATGATGATGTAATGGGTCTCAGCTCATTTTGATTTGTATTTGCTGACACATCATTTTCTTGGCATGTGAGATAAAGCAACTTTAAATCCCTTGGACTTCACAAAGAACATTCACAAGTCAGAAAGCAAGGGTTTGGAAGTCAAAACAGCATCTGAAGTGTATCTGTTTCTAAAACTCTAAAACTCTAAACCAGATCAGATTTCTATATTCTGTGGAGTACACTATCCCTGAGAAAATGAATTCTTTTTAGCATCAAGCTCATCATTTCTTCATGATTTTTAACATATTTGGAATTGTTCTTTTCACTATCAATTTCTAGACAATCCTAAATGAGAACTGTGTCAAAAGGTCAAGGACTTTGACAAAACAGGCCCTTCTCGTATGATATTCAAGGTCTACATCTGATCTCAGAGCTTCATATTGTGTTCTCTGAGGTGGCTAGAGTGCTTTCCCAAAAGGTACATTATTTTGTGAAGTTCATGTATTTTCATCTGCCTGTGAAATTAAATTGCAGTTATTGCAATATTTGAGTTTTAAGCCACCAATAGCTAATGATCAGGGCAATAAATTGGCATAGTTAATAATCGTTATTGAATTTAATGAAAGTGTGGGACATTATGTGAACCAAACAATACTGGCCCACACAGGACTCAAAAGACTTACTCTGTTCTTGCATGTAAAGCATTAGTCAGTACTTTATTGAACTGCTCAATCTGTAGGATTATCCTTGAATTAAAAGTGGTAAAATGGAAAATGAATAATGTGAATGTCCAATAGGAAATTTGTGTTGGTAAAATGTATGATGATTTACTAGACCTATTTACTCTCTCTATCAAAATCTAATTTTTGCTTTTATAAATTCAAAAGACACAGCCTTATATTTAAAAACTAAAACATGCTGGTCCTATAAAGACCTCTTACTTTCAGTGTCTTGTGTATTTATTTTGCAATAGCCCTGAGAGTAACAAAACACTTGAAGTCTGTAGTGATACAACTAAAGACAACCATTGGTTCAATTTTTTGGAAATACCTGTGGATAGTAGCCTCTCGTTATGAGTTAGGGACATGTGATGTGGACAAAGAGAAGTGCAAAAAAGTCCACAAAGTTTCTATTAAACTTGTTGTTTGGAGGAAATCATGACCTTTTGGTGCATGGAATTTAATACTTCTACCAGTTTAATCCAAAAAGCATTAGTGTGTTAAATCAGGTGGTTAACCAGATTTGTTTCTGTCAGAGTAATAGGGTATGGGTTGGATGCTCCAATTTACATATCTCTCTTTAATGTTGTATATCTTTACTCCACAATTTGTGGGGACCTGCGATTGATGCTTTAATGCTTTCTCAGAATGTAAAACTCAGTAAATGAATGTTAAAATAAACCAAGTATTAGTATTTGAATGAAACTACTTGAGTCTTGTGTGGCTTGCAAACACCACAAAAGTAATGTCAATGAAGCTGAAACAGTGTGTTGCCCACAGCAGACTCTGGCCTGGTTTGAGGACGTATGGAGATGTGTATTGAAGAAGACTACTAAGCAAAAGATTACTTGAGTCCTCAGTCCAGAAACTGTGATAAGGATTAGTTAAAAATAAGGAGGCAGATTCTAGCTATCTGTGAGAGAGCTATCCAGTACGACTATATTAAAATACACTGATATGACCACGTGTGTTCTCAATGTGCTAAAATAATATTAGTTACTTGTCTAGACAAGAGTGTGGTCAAAAGCAATAAACTGGCCAGTATTCAGAGCGTCCCATTTTATGCATATCATGAGTGAGATAAATCTGATCCTGGAGGGGCTGGCCTTGGTTGTGTTCCACATCTTTCTCTCTCTCTCCCCCCTCTCCACATCTCATCTTGTTGAGATTTTTCACTTAGCTTTCTTAGTTATATCTGAAAATTAGCTGAGACAGGTACAGGCTTGTGTGAAGTTATCAGGGCTGTGTTGTGTTCTCTTATCTACATTGCTGGGTGTCGTTTTCCCATTTGTGAAATGAAAGTAATATTTGCATAGCTTCTGAAACATTTGATGTTATACAAGTGAAAAGTGCAGTGCTGTCAAATGCAGTGTATGGTAATATTTATGCTTGTGAAACAATGACTACACCAAAATTTGGAGCTTTACCATGACCATGCAAGATAATACGTATGAAGCACAATGAATATAAACCACTTGTTTGGCTGCCTGGTAGCCTTTGAGAACACACGTAGAATTAGTCTTGAGGAGAAAAGACAATGCAGAAAGAACTGTGCCTTGCCAATACCACCTAAGGAGACTTTCCGCTGTGCCTTTTGCAACCAGAATTGCCTATCCCACATCGGCCTTCTTAGCCATCCGCACACTTGGAGCAAGCGTGGGTAGACCCCTTCCCATATCTTCGTTTGCGAAGCCTAGCCATGATGATGATGATGGCTGGCTGGTAGAATGTTTGCTAATGTAACAGTTTAGATAAACTAAATATTCCCTTTGGACAGATACCAAGGATATTTTTTGTCTATTGCTTTTCTGCAGAAATAAACCCTGGACCTTTAAAATAATTGATTTTTAAATGAAATCTGATTGAATTTACGTTGTTTGTTGGTTTGGAATTTTTTAACAAAGAATGAAGGAGTAAGAATATGTTCTACCATTTCCTAGTATTGTCCTTTTATATTCATAGTTTAAAGCCTTCATCAGAAAGATTGACTGCTGAGAAGGATGACAAAAGGAAAGAACCAAAACATTACCTTGAAAATAAATTATGGACTGAGAAGGTTTCATTCTTAGCAGTACTCAGTGAATCAAATACACCTGTTTCCTCTACTTGGAAAAAAAAAAAGTCTAAACAGTATTTAATTATCTTACAAGTGTATCAGAAAAATTAACCTTTTATTTTGAGTTATCTTTTTAAAGCTTTCTGAAATGTCTCAATTAGAATGCTTCAAATTGCAAAGCTTTGTATTATCATTACTTATGGTGAAAGAATTCTTCAATTTCAGATGTCCTGTTCCTATATGTCTTTTGTAGTTTTTGTTGTCTTTGGGAGCCGGTTAGCTCAGTCAGTTGAGCGTAGCGCTAACAATGCTAAGGTCGCGGGCTCGATTCCCGTTCGGTCCCTATGTGTTGCCTGATCTAGTCAAGAGGTGGTGTCTCTGGCGGCAGGGAGGCTGGATTAAAATGATCTCTAAGGTCCCTTACAGCTTAAGCCACTCTATGATTCCATGATAAACTTTCTAAACATACAGGGGCCAGTCTGTGCATGCTTTGTGAATCGTGGTAGTTCCTCAGTTGTGATGTAAATAAATCTCATATATTATGATATTATACATGTTACTGCTGTTGAACCTTTGCCTTTTTAGGAGCTTACTATCTATTGAAAGACATGACATTTTATGTTAATTTTAGATGTAGCGTGTTACAGAGGAGAGGCGTCTGCTGTGCCTTTTGATAAGAGATTTTTTTTCTTGCTTCCTTTTTTTCTTTCTTGTTTTTTTCCTTTTTGCCTTACCCCAAAAGTCATCCAGGATATGAAAAGAAAAAGACAATTCTTTGTTTATGACAAAGCCGGCATTAATGTGGATCTTTCTCTTTAGCACTTCCTTTCTGATCTTCCAGTGTGCAGAAAAATTTGCCTGTTAATTCGTTTAAAGCTGCTTTTGTAAGCCTGTCTAAACATCTAGTATAATAGGAAAATTTGCAAGCATGAAAGTGCAGAAGTGTTTCCTACACTAGCCATTTGGAACGATAAAGTAAGCATCTCCAGAAAGGTTGTATGCATGTGTAGCACCGTGACAGTGGCTGAGCCAAGAGCTCACGGGATCTTCTTGCTGCTTAGAAGTGAAATCAGGGATGAGATGACACGTGGCTTTTTGGCTGAGCCAGATCACCTGGAGACATTCTTCCTCCACATTAAAACCTTTCTTTCTTCCCTTCAACTTTTGCAGCTGTCGGATGTGCTACTGGGTGTTAATTTCTAACCTCTTCTAGTCAAAGTGACTGTTTCTATGCCCGGCCTTTGCTGATTTTCACGGTTTTGCCTTACAGAAGTAGATGAGACAACATATCTGGTGATAATCCCTGGGGTGATGAACCTGTTCATCTAGTATACCTGTGACTGAGGAAAAGGACGGAATAAGATGATGCCATGGGGCAGACTCATCATGCAAACTGATAATGAGACCTCGCTACAGGCATGACCCAAAACGTGGTGCCTGACCTTGCAACATGCAAAGCATTCACTAAGAGGCACAGGTTGGCACTGCATTTTCTAAGATGTAATAAGCTTGTGTACTACCAGCAGGACATAGTAACCTTACAGATGAATCAGGCTTCTTTGTTGTTACACTGTAGGTGTAGTGATAAATTCTGCTTAATTTGGTATCACTGTCCTCATATACTTGCTGAAACTTCTCATTCACCTGCTCTCTCAGTAGTGTCTCTGCAGCTTTATTTTCCCTCTTGCTGCAGGCAGCAATGATTGATTCATAAAGCACAGAGCTGTGCTTTGCAAGGTCAGCATCAGCAGCGTTATTGCTGTCTGAATAGTTTATAATCCCAACAAACTTATTTTAAACACCGAGCACAGAGGAATATAGCATCTGTTAATTGGAAGTCTCCAGGTCTTTTTTTGCTTGTAATGTATTTTATTTGCATTGTGCCTTCACAATAGATTATGGCAGTTAAACTGAGTCATGACTGATATTTACTATTTTCTTTGCAGGAGTAGAAACAAAGTAAAGGTCTCCTCACGCTCAGAGCCCAGCAAAGGAATTTGGGAAAACCTAGTTGAAAAGCCAGAACATTTGTGAAGTAACATGGAAGACAAGCTGTTCTGGAAACGTGTGATCTCGGGCCTCAGTCATGGGTTGGTTTTCAACTCTCTGCAAACAGGATTTAACCAGCAAAGAGTATGTGCCATTTAATTTACTCAGACATCCGGGGACTTACCTGCACCATTTAATTTGGGCTCCCTCACTGGACAAAGTGGAATTTCTCATTCTGTTAAGCATACAAGAACTTAATTATTCATTCAAGGTCAGAATAATTTGACTCGGTTATGATTTCCTGACTTACTAACCAATAGGCACGTCTCCCTCCTCTGTCTAGGGATATTCCAGGGAGAAGATCTGAAATGTTCAGGGGAAGAATAATGCACCTTTGCCGCTTGGCTTCTGAAGGAAGGCAGAAGGCCTGGTGACCTTAGCTTTGTACTGGATGAGAAGGAGGAAATTTATTCCTGTGAGCCAAAGAATTGCATTAAGCAGCATATTCCTCCAGTAGAACAGACAATCTGCTCAGATTTCTCATGGAAATTAGGAAGTCCTAACAGATACCTGTCTCCATGACACATGTAGATAGCCTTTTCTGAATTACCTATTCCACGTGTTTTGCCTTGAACATGTTGAAAAAAAGAGAAGGTGAGACCATAACAAAGAAGGGACGCAAAGTTTAGGGCTGGATTGGCAACTAAACTCTAACAGACACTCTGTGTGATTCCCCTACCACTCTCCCAGGGGAAGATAACAGGGAAACTGGGGAGAGAGACTTTGAGGCTGGAAAAAAACTTAACAGTTTAATTAAAAAGAAAATAATACTGACAATAACAATGAAGATGTTGAACTATATACAAATATATACAAGTATGTAAACATATTCAAAAGACACAAATGAATTTGCTAATACAGAACTGGTGCCTTCCAGAAGGCAGCTAGGCCCCAGACAGAAAAGTCCCACACTGGATTTGCCAGGAGAGTCCCAATGACAGTCCAAAAAAACTCACCCCCTCAAAAAAAAACAGAAAAGAAGCTGCACCTCTCTTACCTGGGGAGGCAGAGCAAGACAACTTGTCCTATCAAACAGTACTGCTCTGCAGTACACAAAGAGAAGCCAGGGACTCCAGTAGTACAGGGAGATGTGACAAACAGCCCATGGTAATGGGCACAGCAGCACTTAAGGTGCCAGGACTCTTCCTAGGGGCCCTTATAGACTGAGCACCATGGGAAGGAATACCACGATCGGTCAATTTGGGTAACCTGACCCACCCTCTCCTCCCCATAGGCACAGCTGCCCCTCCTGCCCCACTGTGATTGACCCATGTGCCAGGAGCCCCAGAGAATTTTTATCCTGATGCTCTTAAACCAAGACAAAGGGAACTTGACAAAAAGGTAGGGAATGAAGAAAAAAGGACATTATTAGAAAAAAAATATAGTAAAAATTAGGATGTATATATGTGCAGGTACAGTTCATATCTGAAGGTCAGATGCAGCTGGTTAAAAGGAAACATGAAGTGAAAAATTAAGTGAAAGTGGGAAAGATAAAAGATTATGAAGAATAATCTTCCAAGAGATGTTTCAGTATTTTCACATTGTAACAACCCTCTGTACAGAACATCTTGTTTCATTAAAGTTGATTTCAGATCAGTGATTTGATTTTTAAGTGCAGAAATAAAAATGATAAATATTTTCTCCAGGTTTTATTTTACTTTAAACAAATAGAAAATGTTGGAAAAATACACTTAAAATTTAATTTTGAGGAAAGGGAAAATATGACACTTTTGTCAATTGAATTTAATTGAAAATATAAACATTTGTGGTTTGGAAACTTTGGAAGCCAGATTGCAGCATTTTTCAGAATTGTAGAACACAGTGTGTTTGGTACAGTGGGGCTTTTTTGCTCCAATGTGAAGGAAAAGTAACTCTGTAATATAGAAATTTCCAGCCAAAAGACATTCTGTCCTTGCACAGTGCCTTAGGTACTGCAATCACTGTGTAGCTGAGCACTTTCTGTTTGCTGCTCTGCGACCTGCCTTTGCTCAAAGCTTACTCTAACTGTTCACCTGGGTTCTTGTGGCAGGGCCTTCCTGAGCTGCTAAGGCAGTATATTTTTTACCCCTGTTGTTTCATTCTGTCAGTCTCATATGATTTCCCTCATGGCCTTGTACCTGCAAGCTCACATACTGGTAGTATAGATGGTTCTTTAAGGGATGCAATTGCTATCAGCATGGAGTATTCCCCTTCCTGCCTCTTTCCTACAGGTCATCTTAGAGGTTTTAGTTTATATTAGGGAAACCCAAAAGTTAAAGCACAGTGACGTAGACAGTGGTCATCTAGCAGCATGGACAGGATTATACAATGAAACACCTGCACAGAAGCTTAGAGCCAATCCATGTCCAGCTACGCATGCTACAGGCAGCATGAAGAGCTCAGGAATGGGAACAGCCCATATGATCTGGAGCAAGTCCTGGGGGAAGTGCTGGGGGACAGGAATGGTAGGATGGTGATGGGATGGCAACCATTGTGTCCTGCTGTACTGGAGTGACTGCAGAGGGAGATGCTCATCTCACAATGACTCCCAGCTGGTCAGAGGAAGAGCCTTTCTTTTCTTTTCATTTCCTTTTTTTTTTTTTTCCTCTTTCTTTGTTTTTTTCCCATCGTTTTTAATACCTTTGGTAACTTCAAATTTGGTGTATATGTTTTCATCTCCAGATTCTAGTAATAAAGCTTTGTGCATTGAGCTTGTTCTAATACCCTTAATGCAGTTGTTTTCAAACAACTGTACTATTCTGTAAAGGCGGACTGTTGGTAAACGTGACTTATTGCAAGGCCCACTTACTTTGAGTAAGACAAACAAATCTCTGACAAACTCTTCCTGACTTGACCAAAATGAAGTTTTCTTCTCACAGAACATAATAGACACCCAAGTATTTATTTGTGTCATGCATTGCTGTTGTTTTCTCCATACACAGAGTGAATTTCAGCTTGAAAGGAGGATTGAGTAAACCTGCACAGCCGTAGCATCGAGTGCCAATCTGTAGATTTCTAGGAAAGATGAAAACTGAAATGAAGGGCCAAAAAAGGAAAGATGTTTCTTACTCTCCTCTCATTGTTTCTTGCTTGCCCTCATACATTTCCACAATACCTTCAGGTTTAAACATCCTTTCTATAAAGTAGTCCATCCAGGTCTGCTGACAGTGTTAACATATTCCTTGACTAATATGGACTAATATATAACCAGTAAAAGACAATGAAAAGAGTATGGTGGTTGTTGACTAGAATCAGATTTTGGGACATGCCCAAGAGGATTTCACTATCTTTGTTGCTGGTGGCCACCCAGAGGATTTATGTGACCTATTTATGGGAGACTATTCTGTCTATCCTAATCCTGTGAAAGTCATGCCTGTATACTGCTGGTGAGGTGGAAAGAATTGATCACTCTTGAAGTGCATCTCTCTCTCTGCAAAAAGGCTGCAGAGGGAGCCTAAGTGACTGATATACGCTGGACACTTAGGTTTTAGATGGCTAAAAGTAGGTAAGATGAATCCCAGCCTAAGTGCTTTGCTTCTTTTTATTGTCTAATTTTCTCACTGTTCTCCTGCTCTAGCCTTATCTAAAGAGCATGTAGCAGCACTATGTCCTGGCAAATCACTTGCTACTATTCTCCCTGAAGTCCGTGGGAGTTTTTGATTGTTTTTCGTAACTGCAGAATCAACCCTAATGCTTCTTCTTGTTTGGTAGAAATGTATTAAATAGCAAAGACAGATGTTGATATCCCAACAGCAGAGCACCTTAAAGGACTCATCCCAAGGATGTCCCTGTGCTTGTCTTGGCTGCCCAACTCCCTCCCCAACCTGGCTGTGCAGAAGATCACACAGAGTAATTATGCACATTTGTTTATTTCCACTTCTTAACCTAACCAAGAATTGATCGCTCTTACAAACTAGTTACCACCCAGGGGATGGAAACGGAGCCACATTTTTCTCCTGATTGGGCACACCTCATTAGGTCCACAACAGCCTTCAGTTTAACTCCCTGCCAGGGTAATTGGTAGTGACAACAGTATCGTTTTGCCACATAATGGTCAGCATTGGCAGGAACAGCCAGATCAGAGAAACACACAGGAGAAGATGAATCAAAAAGATTGCGGAGGTGCCAAGAGATTAGTAATTTAGTAAGACCTCTAGAAAGGTATGTCTTAATTTTATTAAGAACTGTTGAGGACAATCATCTGTCCTAAGTAGGAGATGACTAAGCATGTAATTATGGAGTCTCAGTTACTAGAATTAGCAGCAGACCACAGAAAATTCCAATATTGGCTGTAATCAGAGCTCAATGGAAGAAACAAACTGACTTCCTTTTATTTTTCCTCCTGTATATCAGCCAGAAGGACTTGCATGTCTGGGCTTTTTCTTCCACTGTGAATAAACTTCAGTAAGTTGTTTATTTGTAAGTGGTGGGTTGACCCTGGCTAGAGGCCAAGTGCTCACCAAAGCTGCTCTATTACGCCCCCTCCTCAGCTGGACAGGGGAGAGAAAATCTAACAAAAGCCTCATGGGTCAGGATAAGGCCAAGGAGATTACTCACCAACTACCATCGTGGACAAAACAGAGGTAACCTGAGTAAATTAGTTTATTACCCACTCAACCAGAGTAGGATAGTGAGAAATCAACCCAAATATTAAAAACACCTCCTCCCCACCCGTCTCTTCTTTCCGGGCTTAAATCTATTCCCAGTTGTCTATACCTCCCCCCTACAAACCACAGACGGGAACAGGGAATGGGAGTTGTGATCAGTTCATCACACGTTGTCTCTGCCACTCCTTCCTCCTCAGGGAGAGGACTCTTCACACTC
>NW_009719808.1:64237-75921 GCF_000703405.1 Apaloderma vittatum
TGCTCCACCGTGGAGTTCATCCCACAGGAGACAGTTCTCCATAAACTTCTCCAATGTGAGTTATTCCTATGGGCTGCAGTTATTCACAAACTGCTCTAACATGGGTCCTTCCAGTGTGGTGTAGTTTTTCAGGAACAAATTGTTCCAGCACAGGAGACACCTGAGGGGTCACAAACCTGCTCCGGTATGGGGTCCTCCACAGGCTGCAGGTGAATATCCTCTCTGCTGTTAACCTCCATGGGCTGCAGGAGGACAGCCTGCCTCACCATGGTCTTCACCATGTGCTGTGAGGGAACCACTGCTCTGGCACCTGGAGCACCTCCTCTGCCTCCTTCACTGACCTTGGTGTCTGCAGGATTTTCTCTCACACATTACCACTCCTCTCTCTGGCTAAAGTTGTCTTTGCACAGTTTTTTTCGCCCCTCTTCTTAAATATGTTACCCCAGAAATGCTACCATGATCCCCGGTGGACTCAGCCTTGGAAGGTCTACATTGGAGCCAACCAGCACTGGTTCCATTGGACATAGGGGAAGCTTCCAGCAGCTTCTCACGGATGCCACCATTACAGTTCCCCGCTACCAAAACGTTGCCATGCAAACTCATGGGGACTTCAGCCAGGACTGTAAGACTTGTTGGATAGAGTTTATTGTGAAACCAAAGAAAGGGATTACATTTTGCTTATAACGACAGAGCTACTGTGACTGTAAGCTATATACTGTTAGCAAGGCTAGACTGACATTGCTCTGATCCAGTCTCATGCCTGCTGTGCTCTGTAAGCAATCTCATATGACCTTACTGGTGCCATTTACATGTGATCTTGGTGCCATGTAGGTCATTAAATACCACAATGACAAAATCGTTCACTTGATAAAATATGGGAAATTTTTTTCCAAAACCTTGTTTTCTGATTTACAAGGAGAGATGCCAAGTATGAATAGAATCTAGGAGTATTTTGAAAATCATTTCCAGGATTATTCTAATAATTTGTCTGGAATGTAGCAACAGCATTTTCTTCAAATTTTGTAAAGTAATACTGTTAATTATATTGCAGTAATGTGCAGGAAAACCCGAGTAGTACCACTACCAGACCCCATACAGAAGTAAAAGAGAAGATGATGCCTGTCCCAAGGAACATAAAATCTGAATATCATATTTAAAGTTTTGCCTGCAAAACTTTTTACTAGTTTAATTATATTATACATAGAGCTGTTCAAACATGTAGACCAGCCAAAACATATGCTAAATATACAGTTTCTATTAAGCTTTGCAGCATAAACAAACCACATAGCACAGCACACTCTCTGCCAAAAGCTGTCATGTGGCTGATAGAGTCTTAAGGGACATATAAAATTAGAGCTTTTGGAAGTATGGTACTTTTTTATGTCAAAGATGGTGGGATTGAAACAAATGAGATTGATTACTCATATAGATGTCTTTATTAATACTTTACAGGAAGTGGATTTCTAGTTCTATGAAAATTTAATACTGAAAAAACCCTACCTTTCCCTTCCAACTTGAATACAAATAAAGACTATTCTTTAATTTATTTTTCATTGTTGAATTGTATTTTGTTTCATTTCACAACAGAAAAAAACCCCAACTTTTTACATGGAAAACTATGTCTTCTATTTCTGGAAATGAGGTGAAATGCTCTGTTTTGATAATTCCGCAATATTTTCCTGAAAACAATGTGTAAAAACCTCAAGAGAAATGGCCTAATCACATAAATTGTTTTTTTACTTTATTAATCAGTAATTTCTTTCAAGAAATGCCGAAAAAACCTTTCAGTTCTAGATGGTATAATGGATATAAATCCAGGATAATTCCATTGTCTTTAATTCCCGCTCAGTATCACATCTCCCAACATTTCCTTGAAACTGTGCAAATTATTTAACCTTACTGATATAACAATGATGTATCTTCCCTGATAAAAGTTTATTTTTTACCCCGGAGTCTGAAAAGACATTTTTTCCTTCTATTTATGACATTTTCTGAATCTAGTTGGTAACTTTGTGTTCACTGTTTTTGTTCTTTGTCTATATTTTAATTTGTTCCAAACTTGCTCCATTTTCTTGCAGGGCAACAGGTTGACTGTCCCCCCTCCTTGTCTTCTAAGTATTAGTAATGCAAGTAGGACTTTTATTTTAAAAGAATTGAACTGTGGATGCAAGTAATATGGAAAAGTGTGCTCACTCCTACATATTATTGAAGAGGTAGTTACAGGGCTTGACTTCACTTGGAGCTGAATTTTTTAGTTTCTCTAAACTAAACATGGAGACCAACAAGTTTTTTAGATAAGCATTGCTTGATTGTTCCCTTACATTTCCAGTGTGCTTCATTCACAAGGAAAAGGGGGCATCTTTAAGGCAGAGCCAGCAGCTGTTTAGAAAAGGAACAAAAAGCAAAGATTATCTCCACCAAAAAGGCATTTTATAGGTGTAGAAAGCATAAATAAGCATACCTACTTCTTCACAAACTTGACTGATGGGCAACCGTGTTTGGTAACAACAAATTGATTCAGGACAGTCTCTGAGAGCAATATATATGCAGAAATAAAGTACATATGCAGACAAAAAGTACAGGCTCCTGTGAAACCTAACAACAGGCTTGCTCTACAACTTCTTGTTTGTTTGTTTGTTTGTTCGTTTTTTTGTTGCTACCTAGGAAAGTCAGGAAGGAAACAGATATTTGTCTTCTTTAGAGATGTGATGAGAATGGTACTTAAGGACATATTGCCTCAGATTTGCTTATTCTCCTCATGTACCCTTCCTCTCTGTAAAGCGATTATGAATCCAGTGCTATTCGCGCTGACTGCTTTGCCTGTCTGTGTCTTTCCTCGCTTGCAGAGAACCTGGCCTAGAGTTTTTTTGTACCTGCCTTGAGTTTTTTCTTTGTACAGGGGCTATCAAAACGAAAACTGCCTGCCAAAGTGTCCTTTCTCATTTAAGGAGGATGTTTCTTTTACCTGGCTTCAGAAGCTCTTCTTGTTAACTGCCTTTCCCCAGCATGTGAGAAAGGCAACCCTTTCCTCTAAGCCATATTTCACATGGGATAAACGTATGTCACACAAACAGCAAGAAGGGATTTGCCTATGCTGTGTCTTTAATCCAGTCTAATTCAGAGCAGATGGCTCTGAGAGCTCTACGTGGGGCCACATGCAGAACAAGTCTGCCCTACCTCACGCCAGCACCTGCTCCTCATCACCAGGGCAGTCCTTAGTTCCCCCACAGCCACAGAGGCAGGAGGCTCCCCCGCTGTGTCCCCAGCTTGCAGGAGTCCAGAGCATCTTTTCACATGCCTGCCTCATCTTATTATTCATAATCTTCTGGAAGAGGTTAGTTAACCTTAAACCTTCTTCAGTCCCTCAAGGGGACGTATGGTATCCAGTCAGTAGCTTAGGGTGCACAGGGGCTGGATCTCTCAGTGAGTGAAGGAGCTGTGGGTGTATCACGTGGTGCTCAGTTGCAGCATAACATCAAATCAACACTGAGAAGTGATGGGTTAACTTGCTGTTTTCCTCTTTCAGAACTGGACTAAACACACCCTTGGAAAATACCTGGTGATGGGTTTCCCTAGCATGCCCTGGGAAGGACCAATGCCCTAGCAAGGCTCTTGAAATCCCTAGTTTCAGGGGCCTATAACTGGCTTTCAAATCTGCCAGATGCTGTAAAAGACAAAGGGAACAGGCTGCAACTAAACTGGGCTTTATTCTGAAGGGAGAAAGGATGTCGTTTATTATTGAGCCAGGATGGATGGCTTCAAATTTTCAAAAATCATGAGGAAGACTCATTCGAACCCAATCACAAGATATTATGGTGCTAAAATGATAACTTTGGCATTTGAATTACCTTCTGATTTTCAAATTTAGTCAAGAGAGTTTTTTGCCTCAGTCATGAGGGGTAAAAACTCTTTTTTAATGGAAGCTGACAATCTGTCAGAATAATATAAGTATAGGACCTTTGTGAAAGACACTAAATATAGCAGTGTCATGATAAAAATCACTGACACTGGATCCATTTTTTGCCCTGTAGCATGCACAGTGACAGCCCTTAGAATTTTTATGCCAGCAGGAGTAGCTGCAGATTCTATCATTATTTACCTAAATGAAATGTATAATCCTTTTACTGAAACATTTTCAGCTAGAAATCAGCCCTAATAATTTAGTGGAGCCAGTCCAGGTACTTACACTGTCTCCATCAATCCAGTATCTGAACAGCTCATAAAATTAAAATATACTAAGAATTTCAAGGTCACTGCCTCTTGGCAGTAATTAAAGTAGCCTCTCTTTTACATAAAAAACTGATGGCATACTTTTTTTTTTTCATATGATGCTACAGTTGATTTTGCATGTGGTCTATCAGTGCTAGAAGATTATGGGATGATTGTGTTCAAAGAGATCAGATTTGAACCTGAAATCAGGTTAGTTTATGATTTTGGTCATTAATAGTTCAGAGTAAGGTCAACTATTCCACAAAATTTAAGTGTGTTTATGGTCTCTGTCTTGAAGGAATAAAATAAAATCCCTTGTTCCTGCAGAAACAACGGCTAAGGACTAGGGAGGTGAGACACACAAGCAGACTCTCACTTGTAACTCTTTATAACATTCTCTAAAGCTGAAAAAAATGCAATGTGGGTAGGTGCCTCTTGACTGCATAGTAAGACGGCTATTAGGAAGCAGTTGTCCTAAAACGCACCCCTGTCAAAGTTTAAGGCTAGGCCAGCCGCTAAACTTTGACACTCTCAGGGGAACCAGGGAGAAAGACTTTGAGGTTGAAAAAAAAACTTGGATAGTGAAAAAGAAAATAACACTTAGAATAACAGTGAAGCTGTTAAACTAGATGCAGATATTGTACAAGCATGCAAATACATTTAAAGATACAAGAAAATATGCTAATACAGAACCCACATCTTCTAGATGACAACTAGGTCCCAACTGTGAATAAAAAAGTTCCACACTGGACTCAGCAGCAGATAGGAGCGCCTGAACCCAGAATTCCAATGACAGTCCAGAAAAACCCAAGAGAAAAGGAGCTGTGCTGTTCCCACACAAAGAATCAGGAAAATGTGACCTGTCCTATCGAATGGTGCTTGTCCGCAGCATGAAAACAGAAGGCAAGAACAGCAACAGCATAGGGAGAGCTGACAAACAGCCAACATCAACCCTTCCAACACAATGGACACCAAAGGCCACAGAGCTCTTCTTAGGGGCCCTTATATACTGAGCACCATGGGAAGGAATGCTGGGATTGGTCCATTTGGGTCACCTGACCCATCCTCTCCTTCCCACAGGTGCAGCTTCTCGCCTCCCCACCCTGAGATTGTCCCCTGTGCCAGGAGCCCCAGAGAACTCCCGGTGCTCCCAAACCCCTGATTCTCAAGTCACTCCATTTAAGTCGAACCTAGCAAAATCCCCCATTCTCTCCACTCAGCATCTTGCATATGCAGTGGAGGGAGCTGCAGTATGGAGCCTGTGAGAAGCACTGCCAGCTCTGGGCGTGTGATGACATGTGGTAACAGAGATGAATGAGATGCATCCACAAGTCAATAAACTCTCTTCTTCTGCTTCATCTTGCTGTATTCTCATTTTCCTGTCTCTCTCATACTGGTCTGACACATGGTGGTCTTGCAGCAAAACTAGGGTCGTGATCCCTGAAGCTTTTTAGGTACCCAGCCGTCACTGAAATGAAGAAGGAAAAGATGCCTAAAGAGCTGTTAGAGGTAGTGTCTGAAGTTCTTGCCTCTTTTAAAAAGAGGCATGCATCTGGTGGGAATGAGGTGTGCGGGTAATAAAGAAGCTGTGGTGAATACAGTCCCTGATATCTGGTAAAGAAGAACCTGTGCAGTCAGCACTGGAGAGAGACAAGTGTTAGTGCAGTGTGTCTGCATTTGACCTCTCACCTCTGATACTGTCACCTTCTGTGACCTTGAACATTTTACTTTTCTTTGGTGCAGAAAAATGAAAATCCCATGAAAATGCTCTAACAGACTGACACTGGAGACTGGCAAAATTATTATATATGTGTTTGTGTATGTATATGCGTACATATGAATGCACAGTTTTATCAACGTTGGTTTTATTCCAGACATTTCCAAATTGCCTGTATATTTTCATAGGCATAGGGAAAGCAAGCAAACAAAAATCTGCACATACTTATAGGTTTTTGTTTTATAACCAGCCTACATAAAGGGTATCCTAAAAGGAAAGGAGTGTTTGACATTTCCGCTGAAACTGTTGCACTGTGACAATGCAGATCCATATAGACCTGTCTGGTCTCTGAGCTTTCAGTCTCAGACAGAGAATATATACCCTTATAAACATATCTACCAGAGGTAAGAAGTGTAATAAATTGAAATAAAAAATTTGTACATGTATGAAAGAAAAGGGAGGAGAGATCAGAGCCATACTTCATTTCTATCAGTTCTTACTGTGAATTTAAGGAAATGCCCCAGCAAATCAGCTGGAATCTTCTTGTTACTATCAGTGATCTGACTACGCGTAAATCCAGTCTTCAGACAACATCAGAACTGTGCAATAGTCAGGCAGGAATGGAGATAGTTCCAGTCTACTTTCATTTTGGTGCCTGAGAGTTATACACTCTGTAGGCCACTGTCTGTCTGATGTGCTGAATGCATATCACATATGAAGACTATCGTAGAAATGTATGGTCATAGAATATAAAAATCTTGTGTCATGCAGTGGACCACAAACCACAAAACCCCCTTTTTAACTGCCTCTTATCCCCCCTGCATTGAGAAATTTCCACCTGTTTTCCAGGGGTTTCTGACAAGTCCAGCACTGCCAGGCCATTGGCGCCCTGCCGTCAGGGTGACAGGAACCCCCAAGAATCCCGCAGAACTGTAAAAAATGCAGATTGTCTCCCAGAAGTCTGGACAATGTCTTCCTTCTGGGGCTGGGGGAAGGTCCTAACAAAATTTGTGAGATTTGAATTCACTGAAAAAGCTCCCGTTAGAGTCATATTTTTTCTAAGTGTTGTAGGCTGTCTGTAATGATTTTTAAACACTGGGATGTTTAACAGTCATGCATCTTAAGTGAGGTTAAAATGTTATTAATAAGAGACTAGGTCAATATATATATATATATATAGTGATTTGTTTTGGTCTGCTCACTGGAGCAAATGAGTTTTTCTAGATCAGCAGTTTTATTCATAGGCACCCTAGGCCAGATTCTTCAGTTGAGATGAACTAGTAGAAGTGTCCTTGTCATTATACCCGAATATACAAACTGAGAAGCAGCCCTGATGCCTCTAGCATTTCTTCACTATGTTTTGAGAGAACACTGCCTTTGAGGGAGATGACAATACAACCAGAAAAAAAAAATGTGAGTGAAGTAAAAGTTGAATGCAGGCTAATTTGGATGTTTTTATAATGTCTTGCAGACTTCTCTCCACAAACCATTAAGTCCTAATTGCCATGCTAATGTTATTTTATACTGTAAGTGCAGCTCCCAACTCCCAATATTATGGTACCCAGTGGAATTAAAGCAGGCACTTAGCTTTACCACCTTCTCTGCTGTAACCTTTTCAATCCATGATTATTATTCTGTCAACGCATGCTTTTCCATTATTACTTAAAGGTGTCGTCCCTTCCAACAGGATGACATGCTGCTGTGTAAATTAGGGCCATAACTAACCTGGATCGGTGCTGAAGCAAGCACCTTTCTTCTGACAAGCGATGAATTAAGGGCTTCTTTCGTCCCACTGGAAGGAGCCTCTCTCCTTTGTTCCTAATAAGGGCAATGCTGAGGTGGATTTAAAAGGTTCTTTTCTGTTAAAGGGGCTTGAGCTGTGATAATCTCCTGTAATCTGGAGACTAGAAGCAAACTGAGCATTAGGCCTGGTTTGTAAATCCACTCTGAGACCTATTTATTTATTTATTTATTGGAAACCTCATTTAAATAGAGCACCTTCATTTTCCTTTCCATAAGGTACATTAAGGACATGCTTTTCCAATTAAGATTCAAATTTGATTGATTATTATAAATTCATCCCAATTCTGGTGATTGCATTCCTCCTTCAGGAATTTCACAGCCCTTTTAGAAATTGTGCAGTGCTGGGTTGTGAACTGCATGCTATAACTCTATGCTGACCTGAGAGCTGATTTTCTTGCTCTAACTGTATATGGAGTAGATGCTGGAAAACATCAGGAAACATCATCATTTCTATTTTAACTCATGGTTAAAGGTCTTAGAATTACATTTTCCAAATAAATAATCTAATGAATTTGATTTATTTAGTTCTTGTTGTGTTTTCCTTAATAAATTGCTTCTGACCTACCCTAATGTTAGCAAATCTTAGTCTCATTTGCACATAATCTTGGAGAAAGATTTTTTTTCTAGAATTTGTGATTACATTGCTAATTTCAGCTGTTACGGTCCCTATATAGCTATTTGTGGTAGATCAAATGTTATTATTTCTAGTCCCTTGCTGGACAAGAGTAACTTTTTCTATGGCCAAGTAATGAAGAAGACATGATGAACAGCAAATAATGAATAGAGAATACTTGTACTCACACAAGAGTACTGTGTTGTAATACAGGAAGCAGTAGAAGGACCATTCCCCATGCAGTCATAGGAAAGAAAAATAACTGACATAAATATTTATGTATTGAAGATAACACGGCATAGACAAAACACATTGGTACCAAACCCATTTTGGGTCTGGCTATGTTCCACTAACAGAGGTGGTAAAGAGAGCCTCATTCCCTCATCAGCTTCTTTATATCAGGTGAAAAATAACAGGGAACAAAACAGACAGAAGATACTTTTACCAGTACAGGAAAAGATTATGCTCCATAAGCTTTGGCAAGGGCTGCTGAACAAATCCTGCTGGGTGTGCTGAAGATAACAGAAAAGGAGACAAAAATTTAGACCTGTGGAACTGCTATATTTTACACAGGTCTCTAGCACTAGTTAAGTTATACTGGAGGCAGATTAAGACCAGAATAACACAGATCCACCTCTGTTCAGCACATACGGTGTTGAAGTTTTGTGCAGAAAGAACATGTGAATATTTTTGTCAAGAGTTATTTAATAATTGGCTCTAATTGTCCTGCTCTAGTTTGTTCATGGGGTATAAATTCAAAATAAATCCATTTTTGAAAGACTGGAGATTTACCCTAGTGAATGTTGCAGGTTATTTGGTCTAAAGTACAAGATTTCATTCTAAACAGCAGTATATCTCATCTTTACCCAAAAGCAGTAGTACAGATAAGGTGAATATGTCACACAGCACTCTTTATAGGGAAGAAGTTATACAGATATATAAAATAAATATATACAATAATTAGATCATTAAACAGATAGATTCTCAGAAACATCCAGGAAAGGATGAGGCATCTGTAAGGTATGAGATCCTCTTCTCACTAAAATGAGATCCAGGTCACTGTCCTAAAGATTAATTCTGATGCTCTTCAGCAGGTGTCAGCCACATTAATGCCAGAGACCATTTAAACATACTAGCATTAAGAGTAAATCTAACAAAGCTGACATAGAAAACTGGGTCACCAGTTTGATATTTCTAAAGGCTATACTTTGTCTCCTGTTGAAACAATGATAAACCAATGGGTCTGTTTAGTCAGTGTATTTATAGTCAATTAATTTGTTTGTTTTGTGATGGTTCTGAAGAAATCATCCTCAAAAGCTATTCCTAATCTACCAATCCACGACTGAAAAGGTATCAAGGTCACCAATTTTGAACTGTGTTCATGTCACCTATTGGGAGATCACTGAAAGATGACAGATACCTCTCAGGAAATTCAGGTCCTCAGTTTGTGAATGATGAAAGAGCTCAGCTCATCTGATTGTCTTGTTACATTGAATAATTTAAACAACTGTAATTGGAATCATCAGTCACTGTAGTCAACAGCGAAATTGCAGCAAGGTAACTGAGAAAGGAGTACAGCCAGAAAGCGCACCAGCTATGTTCAGCCTGCCCATTCCTCTGTGCTGTGCGGATACTTCACAGCACCAGCTGAACTGAGGTGTATGGTAGATAAAAAATACCTTATTGCCTGAAATTAAATGATAAATTAGTGAAGAAAGGGAACAGATGAGGAATGGAATTTGTGATGGGGGATTGGGGAGGAGAGAGGTTGAGAGGTGCATGTGATGGGTCCTGGAACGCCAGGCTAGAGATATTCAGTCCTTTCCTCTCAAACAAACTCAAGCTGTCACAGACTTATCGAGATGGCCGAAGCTAGGGTGGCTTCCTTCTGAACTGAGGTTCTGGAGTAATCTGTAAACTACATTTCCCCAAGGACAGAGACATAGATGTTATGCTGAGGGACATGGTCTAGTGGTGTTGATAGGGCTAGGACAAAGGCTGGACTCGATGATCTTGAAGGTCTCTCTCAACTGAAACTGTTCTATGATTCTATGATTCTAAGTTCCTCAACTTCATTCAAGATCATGCCTGGTGGTCTTTGTGGAGGATGTCCAACCCAAGTGGCTCTGACTCTCAAACTCTGGGTGGCCAAGGCCAGCAACAGCACAGTGATTTGGCCACCCAGAAACACAGAGACAACTGCAGCCCAGAAGTTGCAGCCAAAACTGTATTGCTCTCATCTGTGTTCATGACTTCTAATCAATGTTAACCATTAGTCAACACTCAGCGTATTATGAACAGTTACATTTCAATCATTTGAGTCTGTCTAGTTGTTTTGGATGTGTTTGTGTAGCATACCAACTGTATAGCAATCTGAGGCTCTCTGGGAGCTGTTAAAATACTCTAATGTACTAAATGGCCCCAGGACTCTGCATTTTCATTTTCATGCAACTACTGAGCTTTGTACTGGCCCTGCAATCCGAGTTTAAAGGCTCACAATCCCACTAGGCTTTCTTCAACAGAAAGCCATCATCTTATGGCTTGTATTAAACAGGATGAGAGATAACATCTTCTACAGACTTAGGGACATCAGCTTCTTAGGATCAAACTGATGTTATGCAGAACATTTCTTGTCTCATCTTCAAATATCACTACAGAACCTGTTACTGTGCAACAATCTCCTGGAAGATGGGATTTTTTTCTATACAGATTTTGTACTATATGTGTATTCTGAGAGGTATTTAAAAGAAAGAGAGAATACTCAGTCTTTTGTTTCTAAAAACTGTGTGAGAAAGGCATTTTACAAGGTGATCATAGAATCATAGGATGGCTTAGGCTGGAAGGGACCTCAGAGATCGTCTAGTCCAACCTCCCTGTCACAGGCAGGGACGCCTCTCAACTAGATCAGGCTACTCAAGGCTCTGTCCAACTTGGCCTTGAACACCTCCAAGGAGGGGGCAGCCACAACGTCTCTGGGCAATTTATTCCAAAGTCTTGTCACCCTTGTACATGGTTTTCTTCCCAAGATCTAATCTAAATCTATTCTCCTTCAACTTAAACCCATTTCCCCTTGTCCTGTCAGTGGACACTCTTGTAAAAAGACCCTCCCCAGCCTTCCTGTACGTTCCCTTCAACTATTGGAAGGCAGCTATTAGGTCCCCCTGAAGTCTTCTCTTTTCAAGACTGAACAATCCCAGATCACGCAGCCTGTCCTCGTAGCAGAGGTTCTCCAGCCCCTGGATCATCTTTGTGGCCCTCCTCTGAACATGCTCCAACAGATCTGTGTCCCTCTTATGGTGGAGATACCAGACTTGGATGCAGTATTCGAGGTGGGGTCTCACA